>NC_020497.1:22566475-22591266 GCF_000184155.1 Fragaria vesca subsp. vesca | reverse complement strand
GCGAGAGAGAGAGAGAGAGAGAGAGAGAGAGAGAGATTTATGTTTTAAGTTTGTAAATATGTACCGTCCAATTTTCTCAGGGTTATTCTCGTCCCTTCATCAAATTAATTACCCAAATTGCCAAACCCTAATCACCAAGTAAGATCTCTCTTCTATATAGGTCGTGGAAGACGCAAATGCCAATCGGAAATAAAATTCTAGATGCTAAAGCATATTCCTTCCTACATCAGATCACAAGGCTCGTTAAATTAACCTCCACCATATTCGGCCACATATTCTTCCAAGCATGAGGTGTGTAAGCTTTAGGGTTTCTTCCCTCTTCTATTCTATTCTTTTGTATCAGATAGGCTTGTTGTTCATAATTCTGGCCTCCTGGTGTGTAAGCTTTCTGTTTGATCTTCACTCTTCTTTTGTATCAGATATATGTGCTTGGTCATAATTCTGGTGGCCTCACCTTTGTACTTTGTAGATCATGTTATTTTGATACGGTATTGCACATTTTCCCTAATAATAGGTTCGTTCTATCTATACAGCAATGACGGGAATAGACCTACCGGAAGATATTATAGAGAACATCTTCTCTAGGTTACCGGTCAAGACCCTCATCCGATTCACTTGCCTCTCAAAGAAGTATCATCACCTCATTTTAAAAGATCCGGTTTTCGCCAAAACCCAATATAAGTTTGCCTCACGTCACAGACTACTAATTAGTGATCCTGATCTCGGATCTCTAGACTTGGATACTCCCTCCTTTGATGACATAAGGAATGACATAAGGAAGCCAAATTTCCGTTTCCTGCCACCAAACAGTGGAAAATATGATATAATTCCCAGTTCACTGGGATCCTGCAATGGCTTGATGTTCGTACTTGTTCAGGGATTTTTTGTGTGTAACCCATCAACTGGTTTCTTTAAGAAGTTACCGTTCGGGGGTTATCATACATATGCCGGACACTATCATGGCGTTGGATACTTGTCCACCACGGACGACTATAAAGTTGTTGGAAACCATATGGTGGTAGACGAGGAGATGTCTGTTACGGCACAATGGGTTGAGATATTCTCCTTGAGAGCTAAGGTTTGGAAAAGAATGAAAAAAACCTAGTTTATTGATTGAGGGTGAGGGGACTTTTTCAAATGAGGCACTGCACTGGATACACCAGGCAGCACATCATGAAATGGTTGTCTTTGATTTGGCCAAAGAGGAGTTCCGGACAAGGCACCTGCCTGATTTCGACCAAGATGGGGCGCATTTTCGCCGTATTGTGGTCACTGCTAGAGGAAGCCTATGTGTGCTGTGTTATCCGGAGGCTGCTTGCTGCGATTCTCTGGATTTTTGGATCATGAGAGAACATGAAGTGGATGACTCGTGGTCTAAGCTCTTTAACTTGAAATTAGCCGATCATGAGCAGCAGAAGCTATTTGATACGTGGACAGAATTCTTGGTTATGAAAAGTTGCACAGTTGCCATAGGAACTGGCGAAAACAGGATCATCAACTTTGTGAGGATTGACCATAAAGGAGGGAAGCTTGACCTGTGCAACATAGAGGGCTGGCACAGTGAATATTTGGTTCGTGCTACCAAATATGAGGAGAGTTTAATTTGGATTGATGGTTAGTTAATTTCATGACTCTGACCTTCTTGCATTTGAATATATGTTGTTTACTTTATGTACTGAACCTGTTATTCAAACTCAGATATATATGTTTGTTATTAACTGGTCCATGTTCAAAAGTTGAGTTCTTTGTATCCATTTGTTATGCCGTGCTCAATGCTTGACGTACTAGCTTCTTGGACAGTACATTCTGTGGCCACAGGTTCACATAAACTCTGCTGGCCACCAAGGCCAAGTATAGGAAATTTAGCTACGTACTGTTTAGAATGGTTTGTACTTCAAACCGAAAAGGGGAGCGGGGCAGCACTTAATTAGTAATATCAATTTAGAAAAAGTCTGCAAGCAGTGATTTAATTCATTTGCAAGCTGGTTGATGCTATATCAAATAGTTGAGTAGTGTCAGATTTTGAACAGATAATTGCTGTGAGTTATAAATTATTATTCATACGCTTATTAGTTATTGCTGGAATACTACGCTTGTTTTTGTTTTCATCTCAGGAATGTTCGATCTCTGTGGTTGGAATGAGGTTCTAGAGTTTGTTTCTTTTTGCGCTGACCAGCTTTTTATAATGTAGAAGCTCCAGACGACCCTATTCTTTTAGAGAGAGAACGAGCAATAGAGAGGAGGGAGAGAGAACGAGAAATAGAGAGGGAGAAGCGAGAACGAGAGATGAAGCGCAAGAAGAAGAGAAGGAGAAGAGGTCACGGATGGACAGTCCGCCCCAAGAAGAAGACATGAGAATGGAGTCCTTTCAGGGTTGCTCACATCAACTCAAGAAGGTGATGAATGAATGTGATCGGCTTAGAATCCCCATAACTCATTTTATTTTGTTCTTATCAAAGACAAACTTTGTTGAGTTTGTTCTGTCTAATCTATATGAAACATTAGGGTTTCAGTCTTTCTGTGTCAACGACTTACAAATATTAATGTGATGTGTGATTTAAGATCAAGAAAAATAACTGGATATTGCATGAGGAGTAATATCTTTTCCAACAAGGAATCAAATCCATATGTTTATCGAAAATAAGGAATCAAATCCATATCAGATTGGATATACTTGCTTGTTCTAATCCTTGTTTTCCGCTAAACTTATCCATATTTGTGATATTGTCTCCTAATCATCGTAGTTTTTCCCTCATTGTCTCCTATATATTTATACAACTACGAGTCTTACAATACTTGCTTCCATCTTCCATCTCTATTAACTTTTGATATCGAAAAAACTAAGTTAGGGCAAGAACATCGAGACAATATAGAAGGATGCAAGAGAATGAAGTTCCCGGGAGGAGGAGACGCGCCACTTTGATCAAGAAAGCAAAAGAATTATCTATTCTATGTGATGCAGAGGTCGCAGTCATCGCTTTCACAAGTGATGGAAAGCTTCACGAGTACTCTACCAATAGTGTGGAGCACACACTTTCAAGATACCAGAACTATAAGAGCGGCCTCGTCCGCGCAACCAAGATGGAATCTGATGCGCCAGAGGAGTGCCGCCGCGAAGCTGTTTCAAACGAGGAAGTCCAAAAATCAAGTGACGAAGTTCTGCATGCACTCAAGGGACAACATGCAGCGCTGGAATTAGACAAGCTACGGAGAGAGGGAAAGGCTTTGGATGGGTTGAGTAGGGAAGAGCTGTGTGCCCTAGAGATAGAGCAACACCGGGCGTTAGAATCTGTCTTGAAAAAGAAGGAGGAACTACTTGTGCGGTTGGTGCATAAGTCTAATAAGGAGCGTGATCGACATCAAGCAATTCAGGAGAGGACGAGAGAAATACCTTATCTCCAACTGTTCCCGGAGAACAGTACGGGTTTCTCCACGAGCTCGAAAGCTGTTTCACTTTCAAATTGTCCAACACAGGATATGGACATTGATCTTTTGCGCCTTAGGCTTTAGGTCATAACTTACAACCAGAACTCAAATTCCGGTGATTAATACCGAGAACAATGTATGATTAGAATTTCTTTGATGATTGTTATTTACTTATTGATTAGATCGATTCTTTTATAAATATTTAAGAAATATATTGATCGAGATGCTCTTTTCGATGTTAGTGCAATTAGAATGTAAAGCCATCTTCAAATATCATATGTTTCTTATGAACCTAATGGAAAATTCTGCTATACTGATGGATATGCTATACATGCTCAAACAAGCACATTATGCATAGAATTAAACTGACCGATTGTGCCATTAGAAAACAGAAATGGAAGATTTCATTCCTAGATGTTTTTGCCTCAGGCCCTCATTCTGTTCTTTACAATGTCCACAATAGTGTGGGTTACAAACTTCACTAATTGTTTATACACATTCTCATTATTTTCTGTCTCAAACCCTCAAAAGCATATATAGCGATTCAACAAGTGAAGCTACCTTGGCCATTCAGTTCTGCTATTCCTTTCAGCAAATGTTACACGTAAGTGCTACTTAAGATTGACAAAGACAGCTTTCTGAACCAGAGGAGTAAGAGTTCAACTTTCATTTGGTTTGCTCTATCTTGTCTTCCCTTGGCCTCGACACAAAATGGAGTAATTGTTCTGGACCAGAAAAGGGAGTTTTCTCTTATCTGAGAAATCTATTGCCGGAGATACGTGGTTCACTAAAATCTAACTAACGTCACAAGGAGGTTTGGACCATTTATATGCACACTGAAGCAGAGCCACCTAACTAACAATTAAGCAGCATTCATGCCTTGATTTGTATGTGCTACCGGTAACAATGATATGGCACGTAGAAACTTCAAGAGCTATAAGAAACAATCATTCTAAAAAACTGGTATGCCACTTGTGCACTTCTCTTGTAAGAATCACTTTTGCTCTAACAACCTGAAACATGGTAAGAAGTCAAAACTAAGAACCCAGAAACTGTTGGAATCTAATTTGTGATCAGCATCAAATACAAGAAGATAGACACTTGACCAAACAAATATAAGACTCGACGCAAACCACGTGATGTCCAGCCCTTATCCCAGACCACGCACGTGTTGAATGACACCCGAAGTCCAAATTTTCTTGTACTCGGAGAAATAAAAACCCAGAAATGCCATGGGTTTCCTCCATTATTTTCATTGTTTTATATCTACTGGCATACTGATTCCTCAACTATAATTCTTGTTCAAAAAGCACAACCGACAAGGCACTCGGGTAATAATAGAACCCTTTATGCACAAAGGCAATGTCTTTTCCCCAGTGCTCTAAAACAAAGCCGTAGAAATTTTCTGTTTTGGGGCCATCAAATTTTCCAAGGTGACCTATCAACCTCTGGTGGTGCAAAAGCAAAACCCCACTTTATGATTAGTCTATCACACCTACAGTTTTGGTTAAATTAAGTTTTCACTTTCATGAGATTTCTTTAATTCCGTTTTATTTTTTATTTATGTTGTTTAGATTTGTTCGGACGTTTTATGAGTAAGGATGACGTGATGACCTTAGATTACACTTAATCTAATAATTATAAAAAATTCAAATAAATTTAAGTAACATAAATTCAAACGAGAAACCAAATTTAATTTTCTCATGGAAAAGGGTTCCTCGTTAGACAGGTCATAAAAGATTGGATTTGGTGCTCTTGAAGGAAGATACCTTTCCCTTAGAGGATCAGGGGTATTTACGTCATCCGAGTGGCATCAATCATCATGCCCTTTTCGAAAGCAAAAACATAGCGGTAATGCGTTTCAGAGATCTATCCCAATGTTCCATTACAGCGAAGCTTCTTATTGTGTTTTTTCTGTAACACCAAATTTTGTTTTTCTATATTTCGATCTGTTTCTGATTCTAGGAGACTAGTTTTATGCAGTACCTAAGTGCTTACAGCTAGATGTGGAGGTTTAACAGCTACCACAGAGCCCCTTTAGTTGCTTTCAGAATATTCACAGTGTTTCAGAAATACCTTACTTGGTTCTGACCATGTTAGACTCATTTCTTTTATAAAGAAACCCAGAGAAAGTCAGACTGTTGGAGAGTAGAGGAGTGTGTCTGAGATCTGAAACTCTAGGACTGTGAAACATGTTCAGGACATGGAGCAAGAAGAAGAAGATAAAGGCTGTATTCCAATTGCAGTTTCAGGCAACAGAGGTATGTATCAGTTTAGCAATCGAATAGTGATAATGGGTTTTGTGATATTGAGCTGTAATGTGATCTAGTGTTGTTCATTCATACCTGGAATTGCTTCCAACATTTGTTTTTTCAGGTGCCGAAATTGAAGAAGCCTGGGTTGATGATATCTCTGGTGCCCGACGACGTGGGGAAGCCGACGGTGAAACTGCCGAAGACTAAGGCTCAGGATGGGACCTGCACATGGGAGAATCCAGTTTATGAGTCAGTGAAGCTCGTGGAGGAGTCAAAATCAGGGAAACTGAAAGAAAAGATTTATCACTTCATTGTTTCCACTGTAAGAAAGAAAATTCAGCTTCAGAGTTCTTTATACTGATGGGAATCGTTGTTGTGGGGATGTTGTAATTCTAATGGGGAATCGTTGCAGGGAACTTCGAAATCTGGTTATCTCGGAGAAGCTTCAATTGATTTTGCAGATTTTGTGGCAGAAACTGAACCCTTGACTGTCACTCTGCCACTTAAATTTGCAAATTCTGGAGTAGTTTTACATGTTAGTCTACCTTACTCTAACTTCTACATATACATACAATCAAAACCACTAGTATTTCTATCTATTCACGAAATAAAAGAGACTTCAATATCACTGCTATAAGAATCTGATGCATGCTGAAATTGTTTGAGGCAGGTGACGATTCTCAGGGTGCAGGAAGATGGTGATTATAGGTGAGTCTGTTCTGTCTATTTCACTTAAAGTTGTCTTCTTCCAAGTTTTCTCTACCATTCCACTTTCTTCTACTAGTCAGTAATGAAACTTGATATAATTTCAGAGAGATTGATGACAGTGAGGATCCTAGTCTTTCACGCCATAGCAGCGTGGACATCCAGAACAGCAATTGGGATACAGATGGAAGCAACCACCTAAGTTATACTGAAGTATGTATTCTAGCAGTTACTTTTAACACATGACATATGAAAGTTCTAAGTTCAAATGGTAGCTAGCCATAACCAACTTGTTTATTATCTGAATTATGGGGTTGGGAACCTAACTAGTCTATTCTATGTCATATTGCTCAAACAGAATGGAGCTTTTGATAGAACAAGTAATGGTGCCAGTTCCGTGTCACCCCAAGTAAAAGACTCCATGCCTCAAAATGGAAAGGCCGGTACCACTGCAACAAAATTAGCCTTGGATTGGTCTTCAGATGAAAGCTCATTTGACTCACCAACTAGAGTTGAAGACAAGCCTCCAACGGAAAAAGTGAAAGATGTTTCAGGTGATTCCATTGAGAAACTCAGAAAGGAAAATGCAATGCTGATGAGGCAGGCGGATACATCAGAATTGGAATTACAGTCTCTCCGAAAGCAAGTCGCGAAAGAGAGCAGCCAAGGACAAAATCTGTCAAGACAGATAATTAGCCTTGAAGAGGAGAGAGATGCACTCAAATTAGAATGTCAACAATTAAAGTCATTGCGGGGACGTGGTGAGGAGGTACATGCTTCCCAAAAATTGCAGCCCGCGGACAAAGATACAAGAGTGCAGTTAGAAGCAATGAAGCAAGAGCTTAATCGTGAAAAGAAGGTAAAAGCCAATCTTCACTCACAACTGCAAACAACACAAGACTCGAATTCTGAGTTAGTCCTTGTGGTGAAGGATCTCGAAGAATTGTTGGTGAAGAAAAATAAGGAAATAGCTGATCTTTCAAACAAGTTAGAAACTGAAAAGAATAGCAAATTAATGGGGAAAATTTCCATACACAAAACAGATGTGGATGCCCAGGAAGTAGAGTCATTGAAGCAGAAGCTCCGAGAACTTTTGAGTGAAATGGACACCTACGAGAAGGAGAGGGAAGAACAAGATATGCATATAAAACGGCTCTACCTTGGACTATGACCTTTTGAAGAAGAAAAACAATGACATCTCTCTGAAGTTAGATCGAAACCAAGAAAAGCTACGAACAGAGATGGAAAATGAGCGTGCAGGTTATATTGCGACCATAAAAGAACTTGAATCTCAAGTAAATAGATCAGAAGAAACAATTGAGAAGCAAGCCCATGAATTCGCAGAATGTTTGATCTCAATTCAGGAACTGGAAAATGAGGTCAAGTGTTTGGAGATGGAACTGGAGAAGCAGGCCAAGGGATTTGAAGATAAGCTGGAGGATCTGGCACATGCTAAAGATGAGCAAGAACAGAGAGCAAACAAAGCAGAAGAAGCGTTGAGAAAGACAAGGGGGGATAGTGCTGCTACAGCTGAGCGTCTACAAAATGAATTAAGAAAGCTTTCTATGGAAATGACATCTAAGGTTGATGAGAACGAGAAGCAGACCACTAAAGCACTGGCAGAAGCTAATGACCTGCGTGTGCAGAACAGAATTCTGGAAGAGATGCTCCAGAAATCCAATGAACAGTTAGAACTGATCAAGGGCCAGATTGATGCCAAAGCAAAGCATGTAGAGCAGATCTCCTCGGAACTAGAAAACAAAACGAAGCAGCTTGAATATGCATTACTGCACAAGGAAGAAAAGCATGAAGCTCTCACAATGAAAATCCAAATGCTCAAAGCTGAGATAGAAAGGCTCACAGAAGAGAACTCAAACATCACAAAACAGGAGGAAGAAAAATTGAGAGGAGATTTGGAACAAATGAAGAAACTAATTTCTGAAAATCAGGTGCTCATCCAGAATTTGAATGTTGAAAAGCATGATTTGGAGAAAAGATTGGCTTCATCAAAGCAGGAATCAGTGAAAACGCATGAAGAGCTTACTAACATAAAGTCCTTGAAAGATGAGAAGGAGACGGCAATCACTCATCTCAAGTCAGAAGTGGACAACCTGCGGACCCAGTACAATGAGTCTAAGAGCACCTTGCGTAAGGAAGCATTGGAAAAGGAAAACTTGAGTAAGCAAATACTTCAGTTACAGGCTGGGTTAAAGAAAGAAGGAAGAACCAGCACTGCAGAGAAGAAGCTCAAGAAATATAATGGACAAGCTGCTATTTCTAGTAATAACCAAAGGTACACATTCAATTTAGAACACTTGGACTGTGACTAATTATAACATTATTTTCCCGCACCAGAGCATTATTGTCAAATTTTGATCAAAGTATATATCGATATAACTTCTAATGCAAATGAGGTTTTTCAGAATGGTGTTTTTAAAGTTTATTCTATTTCACAGGAAATCTGAAGACTCTGCGGAGAGAGAGCGTAATTATAAGGACTTGCTGACTGAGTTGACATTACTGAAAGAAAGAAACGCATCCATGGAAAAAGAACTGAAGGAGATGGAAGAGAGATATTCAGAGGTAAGTCTCAGATTTGCAGAGGTTGAAGGTGAAAGGCAACAACTTGTCATGACTGTGCGTAACCTCAGAAGCAATAAGAAGAACTAGAATGCTCTGAGCTGTTTCACTTAGGCTACTGTACAGAATGCATAGTGAAGCAGGTTATGCTGAGTTGCTGAGCACTGGAGCAAAGATACAGGTGGGACTATCGAACTACAGAAGATATCAAGAAATATTATGTATAAGAATTTGACGATTCTTCCGCCTGTTATGGCTCTCCAATTTAATTTAATACAGAATCACCAAAAATAAAGTCTAGCTACAGTACTACATTCTTTTGCATCAAGCAAGCTCCACTCATTTATTTATGAAAAGTTGATAACTGCTACGATTTTGTTGCATTCACATGTGATTAGGCTCGAATTAAGCATGTAAAACAATATGTGGAAGGGAAAGTATTGGATTCGACTTCTCAGATATTACACAATCCCAATCTAGCATATTTACTGTAACTTAAGGAATTTCATGTCAAGCTTACAATCATATTCAATGACTCTGAAACTCTCTCCTCGGACCATGAGCTTCATCACTCCACACAAGCTTAGTTTGGCTTCCACTCTTATTCATTGCAAAAGATAGTGTCTGCAATTGATCAAGTGAAAAGTAATTGGAGCTCAGTATTGAACTATCAGTGGTGGAAATCTGGTATATGCATGCAAATTAACATACAAAAACAAAACTACAAAGATGTCAGAAGGGTAGTCAGACTAGAGAACCTGTCTTGCTCTCTTATCAGCTGGTGTCAATGCAGTAAGAGCATATGAACTCTTTTCAACCTTGGATGAGCGTGATGATTGTACCGGTCGCTTCTGTCTTTTTCGTTCTGGTAACTTTCTCGGAGTGTTACCACCTTCATACTTGAAAAATTCAAGAATGGATGGACTTCTTCTCTTAGTAACTTTAGGCGCATTACCTGAATACCCCAATATAGGGCTTGATAAGTCCCTCGGAAATGACTGCTGGCGCAACTTACTCTTTTCCTTGATTTTGTTTAGAAACTCTATTGTCCAGGGACTGTTTTGTTGTGGAGTGCCTGAATGGAGAGCATTTGAGAGTTGTGTTCCTCCATAAGGTGATATATCATTCTCGTGGAGCTGCATAACTTGAGATATTCCACTGGACCTCTGCCTGAAACTCTCCTCTATGAAATTTTTATGCTGTCTTGGAGGAAAAACATTCTTTTCAAGCTCCATATCTGTGAGATTGTCGGCTCTAACTTGTGAACTCTGTCTCAGTTTGTTTACAGAACTCCAAACAGTTGTACTTGAGTCGATTTCAGCAGCTGTTGGGAAGGTTCGGTGACTGCTTGAACCAAAAGACAATTTTCTTGCATCTTTATACTTTCTCATGGTATCCATTTCATGCTCAGGCATCAAAGATGAAAATTCCATGGAGTTGTTGATGGACGAGAAGTCCAAATCAAATGTAGGACTATCTGTTAGATCAATAACTTCTCCTTTTACATACTCATGCCGGTTTTCAGAGTTCTTCAGGTCTCTGAAATCAAAGATGTCCATCGCAGCCCTATTTGGTCCCTGTTTCTGACTTGATATCTTATCCTCTAAAGAAAAAACAGTCCTTTTTGTTCCACTTGATAACTGAGGCTCCTTGGAGATCTGAGAATCATATTGCTCGGAAACCCTAAAAGGATTCTTCATCATAGCCATATCCAAAACCTGTTCTTCATCAAACAAGTCATTGTGAGAGAATCTGGGCTTTCTAAACTCATCGACTATGTGAGGGCTTTTCGACATACAGGAATCATGTAGCTTGGAAACTGCAGGATGTTCCAGAATGGCATCAGTGAATATGGTCAACGGCTCCAGATGCAAGGAGTCATTCATTTGCATATGACATTTGTCAGGACTACCATTATACTTTCTTCTTTTTCTTTCAGAAACATTGAAGTTATATCTTCCCGAGTCTGGCCCTGAAGATACTGAAGAGGAGCAGTCTGTCATTATTGATTTAGAATCTCCACGTTCACCATATCTGCATAACGCACTAAATAGTCTGAGACTTTCATCAGGGACATGATACTTTTGGATTGCATGGATCCTCTTTTCATGAGACCATTTGAGAAACTCAATAAGAGACACTCCAGAAGACAGTATTGCATGAGCCGACAAAGCATTAACTGAAGGAAACTTGGTGAGGAATGATTCTGCAAGAGATTCTGATTCAGGCATTTGAGGAAATACGCCCCTAATCGACTTTGTGGCTTGTTCAATGCAGCTCAAGATAATCTCATCAGTCAACTCAGATGAATAGGAATTAAAGACCTGCAAGTCAATTCCCAGGCTTGCTGCTGCAGCATAAAGTCCATCTGAGGACTCCATTACAGTGGACAAGAAGCTGGTATCTCCTTCAAAGATCTGCAGAAAGAGAAAGCACAAAATATATACAGAGTTCAATGTGGAATAAGTATGACTTGAAATATATGTATGAGAATAGTTTCGGGTATCAAATCGTTAATTCAACCAGTAAATATGAATGTGATCATTCCTTCATGGTGTGCACATAGTATATATAAATGAGTAAGGTTCTCATATCTCCGGCTATCAACTGTACTAATGTGTACAGAAAGTATGCACCAATTCAATCATTAAACTAAGGAGCAAAGTAAGACGTTACTAAACCCATACAGTCTAACTGTTGACTGTTGCATGCTCTCAATGGGATATAAAAGAATATAAATGATAATTATTAATAAATAAAATAAACTAGAATAAAGACTACAACGTAGTTATGGTGGTTACCAGAATGCAGCTATTGAAAGTAATACTCAGCAATGTCAAAACATTCGTGGCGATGTTCTCAATGCACAAAGGTAAGCATGAAGAAGCTTCATCAAGAGCAGTTGCTTTCTTTCCAATGTTTCTGCAGTCATACCACACTAAACATACTGCAGAACTGAGTATAATGTCCACCGGTAGCTCTGAATCACGTTCTACAACTTGTGCACCTTTTTTCTCCATTGCAAGAATTTTTTGGTAAGTACTTCTTCTGGAGACTATCATTTCCTTGTCTAGATTTTGAGTGTTCACAACAATGACAGTCTCAGGGAAAGACATGATGCTCTGCTGAATATGGTCAGCTTCCATTGCAAATGGGATACTGCTAGCAACTTCATCTGAATCTTCTTTAGATCTCATATCATTCTCTTCTAGAGAAGGAAAACTATTCAAGAGTTTGTTTGACTTCTGCTTATTCCTATTGTCAACTTGAGCACATACAGAATGAGGTCGTTCTCCCTAAGATACAGCTGGTGTTAGCATACATGTATGGAGTGGTAAGTTGTTAATCAAATAAGCGACAATATCTGAACAACTATTAACAATGAGACTAAACATAGACAGGTTAATTAATATAATTACTGGACAAACCTGGGTAAATGGAGCAACTTTATCAACTGCTGTAACTGCATAATCACTATTATCATCCGTAGAGGCCATCCGAGGATTCAAGAAAAAGTCAATATCATTGAATTGTGACATAGACTTGCAAAGCAATGAAGTCCTGTTTTTCTCTATATGCTGTCTATTTTTTGGCTGGGGAAGATTGCCGCCTGAAAATTTTGTTGAAGCGTCTCCAAGATGACCATTATTAATATCAATACCATTAGAAAGCAACTCCTGAAATTCCTTGCTATTATCTGGGTTTAATCCATCTACAGCACTTTTTTCTATGTAATCTCCTGCTTTTTTCTGTGAAAAATTGTCGCCTGACAATCTGGTTGAAGCATCAACAGTTATGGCATCAGAAAGAAAGAGCTGTAATTCCTTTTCTTCTGTGTCCACTACAGCATCACCAGAGAAAACCAAGTCATAGAACTTTCCATCATCAAATGAATCCCAATAGAAACCAACGTTGAGCGGATTCATATCCTCCAACATCTTTTTCTGACAGAAATCAATCTGGCTGGTGCTATCTTTCTCAAGAAGATGCCAATCCAGGTAAATCCTATCTGATGCAGATGGCGGCTGTGGCTTTACGTCAGTTAGCTTTTCCTCAATGACAACGTATGATGAACTTATCCTTTCATGATCATATAGAACAGGTACAGGCAATGATTTGAATGTGTCATCCACCAGGGTTAGCTCAGGACTAACAATCAAATTGTTGAAGCTGATGTCTCCATTAAACATCCAGTCACACGTTTCTGGTTCATTTGCTGTCTGTGCTTTAAAGAGGACTTCAAAAATTAAGGATGAGTCCAAATCAAGAATCTGAAATTCCTGAAATATAACCGGGCTTGCAGACTGGAAACAGGAACCGATGCTTGTCCCTTGATATGCACTGTTTTGCTGAATCTGGGACATCTCCACCATGCTTAACAAGTCCATCTCAGGGGGAATGCCAAGGGACACAAGATCAAATCCAACACACTGCTTTGATAGACAATTATCTGAAAGAAGCTCTAATATCCCATATTCCTTTGAACCCAAAAGCTCCTTGCCACTTAGGTTATCACTTTGATCCAGATGTTGTAGCTCAATATTTTCATAAACAGAAGAAAGTTCATCTTCTATAGTCAGAGCTGTCAAATTTTGCAGAGATATCTCATTTGCTTCTACCATAGGGAAAGGTATATGATAAGACCTCATTTGGTCCAGACAAGACCCATCATCTTCGAATGAATAAGCCTTTTGATCCATGGGATACTCTGACTTTAAGTCTTCAACAATATGCACTGATTCATGAACATCCCAAGGATACTGCATTGGGAGATCAAGAGTTTCCTGCACAATGAATAATTAACAAGCTATCATGGGATATACAATACAACTAGGAATCAGAAACACACATGTGACGAACTTAGCATCAGCAACTTGCTAACATGATGCACAATGTTCAAAAACAAAACCAATGTAATCTAGCTCGTCTATACCAACATATATTCCTAAATCCACCACTTCCCTCTCTCAAAAGGCTATTCCAAGAATGATACAAGTGAAAATCTTATCAAAAGAAGATACCTGATCCGATAACAAATAAGCCTTTACTTTTAATGATAAAGTTACCATTGTAATAAAATCACACTTTTAAGAAAGACAATTCACACAGATGTTGAAAGTTCCAGTGTTATCTGTATCAACTAGTTTGAAATTCTGAAGCTAAGTCTACAAGGCAGAATGAATAACTGAAAGTTACAACAAAATTTAGATTTAAATAGACATTTGTAAGAGTATTTCACCTCCGGAACTTCAGAAAAAATCGGGATCTCATCTTTCTCATAAATGTAAGCATGTTCCTGCACATAGAGACCCACAATATTGTGTAAGCATAGTATATACTCATGTATATGTGGAGCCAAATTATACATTTACCAACTGAGTAAGTATAAATTCAGCTTACCAAGAATACATCCAGCTCTTGTGTCTCAAATTGGAGTACTTCACATTGCAGTGCTTCATTATCCCCACCTCTTCTGCCACCATCCTCCTTCAACAATAATACAAGTTAGACTCTTCAGACCAAAACACAAGTCATGTAAGGCTGTTAAAATCTGAGAATGCCATTATCATACCTTCTGAAAGTCAGTCTCCGCAGACTCTAGACCGGCTTTTATTTGATTCTCCTGTCCCTTCTCCTTTTCGAAAACATCGGCTATCTGCTGCAGGTCACCACAAACCAAAATAAGATCTGAGTCAGTCAACACAACACAGTTCCACAACTCAATAACAAGTACTTTTGGAGTACTTACAGATGTAATTAACACAGATGCTAAGCATATGATCTCGGTTTCGCAATTCATAAACTAATATCAAATTTCAAAAAGTAAGGACAGTAACCGTGGATAGATAAACCTACAAAATCTAAATTCATGAATATTTCGCATCGATAATGCGAGTGCTGGTACATTATACTCTAGAATGAGTAGAATCTAAACAAAACCTATGGCCTATATTGAGTTATCAAAATCCTTTAATAAACATAAGGAAACAACAAAGAGTGCTATAATCGTTTCATCCAAAACTCAATTCCAGAATTAATCACCGGAATTCCTAATCCGATAAGCCAAATCAAATTCTCTACTCTAGTAAAGTAAACTACCTCCGAAACCCGAGCCGCGCTACCGGAGCGGCTCCGATTCGTCTCCGAAGAGGCGGCGGCGAACTCCGCGGCGTCGAGGGCGAGGTTCTGAGGGAGAACGTCGGAGAAGAACTTGGAGAGCGCGGCGTTGATCGGGAGCTGTTCGATTTGGAGCGAGACTTGAAGGAGCGGATCGAAGCGTAGGGCGGCGCGGAGGACGTCGGAGGTGGAGAGGTTGGAGCGAGGGAGGTTGGGGATGGGGAGGTGGAGGAAGGTTAGGGTTTCTAGGGTTTGGATTGGAGTTGGAGTGAAGTAGTCGATGTTGAGGAAGCGAGTTCGCATTTCTGAGGAGCTGAATTTTGGGTTTGATTTTGGGGGAATTAAATTTGGCGCTTTAATTTTGGGCCGGTACAATGCGCGGGTTATGCTAACATGCACTGGTGTGCATATCGTGCACACTGGAACGCCGTTCGGATCTAACGGGATACGGTCACCAGTCACGACTCAACTATATTATTGCTGTCTCGTAGACTTTGATAATACTCGATCCGAAGGCATGAGTCAGTTACGTGTTACGGTGATGGTGATTTTGTTTCCATTTTAAGAGTTTCAATACTTTTGAGTATTATATTTTTTTTTAGCATACTCTTTTTAAGTGTTTTTATATTGGCCGATTATACAATTGTACATTAATGGAATGTTTTGTTACGTCATCTCATTTGATGCGTTACATTTTTATTGTTCGACCTTCTAATTAAAGACTCCCTCCACAATGAGGGTGATTTTAGTACTCATTGTGTAACAATGTATCATTTGATGATTCACATTTGTGTTAAGAATTATTACTCAATAACCATACATCTTTACCAGATCACATTTTAGCGATTATGGAGAGATTCAAAGATCAAGATCTTAGTGACATTTTAATATACCACATAGACCGGCAACCCACATCATTGATCACTTGTGTTTTAGAATGTGCTAAGTAAGGATGAGTAAAGATGACTCCCGACACTTGTTGTTTTGTGAAACTTTAAATGGTAGAATAATTCATCGATCAATTAAAAAAGTATCACAATTACATGAAATGTATCATAAACCGTATACAACCCAACACCACTAGATTCTAAATATCAACATTTCACAACATCGTAAAATTGTTGTTTTGTCGAACTACTTTATGAAAAAAAAAAACAAAATTGTGGGTAATTCGATCATATATTTTGCTATATAATTATTAGATGCATATGTGTATGCTATTACAGCAATTAAGTGCTTAAGTTGGTTGCACATGTGTCTAGGCGTCCATAGCAAACACAGCTTCTTCGTCATTTATCTGACCAGCTAGTAGCTACTGGACAGCTGCTTCTAACTGAAACTAATATCTCACTCCAATTACATTTCTGCCGAAAATTCTACACAACCCACGTCTTCCATGTCGGTCCCTATCCACAAAATCCCATCTCACACCCTTGACGAATACGACGTCGCTTCATCAGTAACGGCAACTCTGTGATTATCCATTTGCAGGAGAGAAACCATTCCTACGCGGCCAAGCCACGTCGATGGCAGGTTCCCGCTACGTGGCGCAACATGAGACGTGGTCGGTTTTGTTTCTGACTCGTGTCGTTCATAAAGAGCCCTGACTCATCCAGACAGGTGGCACAACCTTTTGCTCAGTTCCATCCCTTTAAATCCTCCACTTCCCATCTTCTGTCTCCCACACTCTGATCTTCGAAAACAGTTCTTTCTTCTAAACAGTTATAGATATTTTGTTGAGTTTGAAATCATGGATGCTCATGTAGTACATTCTCGTGCTGGTAAAGATCAAATCCCAGTTACTAATTACTGTGCTTGTTTATATTTGTGTGTTACTTAATATGATGTGTGTGTTTATAACGCAGAAGGTGAAGTTGAGGATCACCATGAGAAGAAGTCGGTTATGAAGAAGGTGAAGGCGAAAGCGAAGAAGTTGAAGGATACTATTGCTGGGTATAGTCATCAAAGCCATGAACAAGAAGGCCAACGTACTCCTGGTGATCATGATCTGGATGAGGAGGAAACTATTGCTGGGTATAGTTATAGTTCTCAAAGCCATGAACGAGAAGGCCAACGTACTCCTGATGATCATGATCTGGATGAGGAAGATGATGAAGTAGACAGTCCAGAAGTTAGTGCACCGAGTAAGTTTTCTTTGAGTTTGCTATGGATTTTGGTGACTCCATTTTAAGACTTGAAATACAATGTGTGATTAACCGTTTTGATTTTGGATGAACTACAGAGTATGACTCGGGAGCTAGGAGGACTGATGCTCCTGCGCAAGGAGACATTCTGAAGGAGACATTCGGAGACACTAAAGTGGGGCGTGATGAAGTTGATCCTGTAGTCCCAAGGGAGAGGTCTAATGTCAATGTCACTGATCCAATCAGGTCTAATGTGCCTGGGCTTCATGGAACTACAGGCCATGGTGCAAGTAAGTTTGCTCATGTTGTTTATACTCCATCATTCGATTTCCTTTTCCGAAATAATCAAATCTTAAAAATATGGAATATTAAGATTGGTTTATAACTTGTTCTTCGTTGTGTAGCACACAACTCCGGAGGGGATAGGATGACTGATGCTCCGGGGCAAGGAGGCATTCATTCCGGAGAGGCACGCCACGAATATGATCCTGTAGTGCCAAGAGAGAGGACTAATGGGGGATTTAGTGGTCCGGTAAGTGATTTGGGGCCTGGACAAAATCGTACTAGTACAGGGCATGAAGATCTTCTGGGAGTAGCAAGGACCAAACTGGCTGGTCCAGCAACCGGACCACTTCATAAGCATGAAGAGCCGAAGGAACTTGGTGGAGGAACTTGTACGCCGCTTAACACCCCTGTTTCTTCTCTTCCTCGTGGAAATGACAACTCTGCTACCATGGATGTTGACCCGGTTAAGACTTCTGGCTTGGGGCAAGGAGGGCATCTAAGTGAGTCTAGGCTGGGGAAGACTGATGTACTAGGGGAAGAAACGCCTCTGCCTCAGAGTATCCCTGTTTCTGAGGAAGATCCTCATGCACCTAAGGCCAATCCTCAAGCTGACACTCCTTCAAATTACGAGACCAAAGTCACTGATCCCACCAAATCCGGTAACGATCTATCTAATCTTATGTTGAAGATTGAATTGATTTTGTAATGCGTCTTTATTTATTTATGTTTGTGCTCTTAATTTAGTAGCAGGTGGTGAGGAAACTGGAGTCACACCAGTGCTTCATTCCTTTGATAAGATGAACCTTCATGGCGACGATCGCCAATACTTGAACAATGGTGCCGACCAGGACACCGGAAGCCATGACCAATTTTCTCCTGGTAAGCCATCGAACCAGGGCAGCAGCTACATATCATCTGCCGCTTCAGCCATTTCCAACACAGCAATTTCGGCAAAGAATGTAGTTGCTTCCAAATTGGGATATGGCGGGACCGAGTCAGCAGAGCATGATGGCTACCCTGGTGCTGGGAAGTCAGGTTCATCACCTCGTCAGCATCAGAACCAAGTACTTGATCCAGCTACTAACCAATTCAGACCAGCTGAGACTCCACAAATCCGAGGAACAATCTAGCTCAAAAACAAAGCCAATGTAATCTAGCTCGTCTATACAAACATATATTCCTAAATCCACCGCTTCCCTCTCTCCAAAGGCTATTCCAAGAATGATACAAGTGAAAATCTTATCAAAAGAAGCTACCTGATCCAATAACAAATAAGCCTTTTACTTTTGATGATAAAGTTACTATTGTAATAAAATCACACTTTTAAGAAAGACAATTCACACAGATGTTGAAAGTTCCGGTGTTATTTGTATCACAACTAGTTTGAAATTCTGAAGGTAAGTCTACAAAGCAGAATGAATATCTGAAAGTTACAACAAAATTTAGATTTAAATGTAAAGAGTATTTCACCTCCGGAACTCCAGAAAAAATCGGGATCTCATCTTTCTCATAAATGTAAGCATGTTCCTGCACATAGAGACCCACAATATTGTGTAATCATAGTATATACTTATGTATATGTGGAGCCAAATTATACATTTACCAACTTAGTAAGTATAAATTCAGCTTACCAAGAATACATCCAGCTCTTGTGTCTCAAATTGGAGTACTTCACATTGCAGTGCTTCATTATCCCCACCTCTTCTGCCACCATCCTCCTTCAACAATAATACAAGTTAAACACAAGTCATGTAAGGTTGTTAAAATCTGAGAATGTCATTAGCATACCTTCTGAAAGTAACCCTGAACCCTGAACCCAGTCTCCGCATAGACCGGTTTTTATCTGATTATCCTGTCCCTTCTCCTTTTCGAAAACATCAGCTATCTGCTGCAGGTCACCACAAACCAAAATAAGATCTGAGTCAGTCAACACAACTCAATAACAAGTACTTTGGGAGTAATTAACTCAGATACTAAGCATATGATCTCGGTTTCGCAATTCATAAACTATTATCAAATTTCAAAAAGTAAGGACAGTAACTGTGGATAGATAAACCTACAAAATCTAAATTCATGAATATTTCGCATCGATAATGCGAGTACTGCTGGTACATTATACTCTAGAATCTAAACAAAACCTATGGCCTATATTGAGTTATCAAATCCTTTAATAAACACAAGGAAACAAACAAAGAGTGCTATAATGGTTTCATCCAAAACTCAATTCCAGAGCTAATCGCCGGAATTTCTGATCCGATAAGCCAAATCAAATCTCTACTCTAGTAAAGTGAACTACCTCCGAAACCCGAACCGCGCTACCGGAGCAGCTCCGATTCGTCTCCGAAACGGCAGCGGCGAGCTCTGCGGCGTCGAGAGCGAGGTTGTGAGGGATAACGTCGGAGAAGAACTTGGAGAGCGCGGCGTTGATCGGGAGCTGTTCGATTTGGAGCGAGACTTGGAGGAGCGGATCGAAGCGTAGGGCGGCGCGGAGGACGTCGGAGGTGGAGAGGTTGGAGCGAGGGAGGTTGGGGATGGGGAGGTGGAGGAAGGTTAGGGTTTCTAGGGTTTGGATTGGAGTGGGGGTGAAGTAGTCGATGTTGAGGAAGCGAGTTCGCATTTCTGAGGAGCTGAATTTTGGGTTTGATTTTTGGGGAATTAAATTTGGCGCTTTAATTTTGGCCGTTACAATGCGCGGGTCATGCTAACATGCACTGGTGTGCGTGTTGTGCACACTGGAACGCCGTTCGGATCTAACGGACTACGGTCACCAGTCACGACGACTCAACTATATTAGTGCTATCTTGTAGACTTTGATAATACTCGATCCGAAGGCATGAGTTAGTTACGGTTAGGGTGATTTTGTTTCGATTTTAAGAGTTTTAATACTCTTGAATACTATAATTTTTTTCACGATACCCACTTTAAGTGTCTTTATATAGAAGAGTATTTCCAGCAGTATTGCTAAATCAATTTTTTTTTAAATTTGTCAACTTTTTGGATGAATAGGAGCTTCAACGGTATACCTAAATGTTTGCTAAATTTAATGATTGCTAAACAAAATTAATAAATTTATCAACTGAGCCATGAATTGCTAAAAAAATACATATGTTTTCCCTCCTTTTTTTTCTCCACGTGTCAGTTTATAATTCGCTAAAAATATTATTTAAACATAGCAATAATTGCTTGAGCCAAATTCTTATATCAATAGCTAAATCTCATAATTATTGCTAAATTTAACTATTGTTTTAGTTACACTGCTGGAGAAGCTCTATTATACATTAATGGAATGTTTCGTGACGTCATCTCATTTGGTGCGTTACATTTTCATTGTTCGCCCCTCTAATAAAGACTTTCTCCACGATGAGGGTGATTTTAGTACTCACTGTGTAACAATGTATCCTTTGATGATTCGCATTTGTGTTGAGAATGATTACTCAATAACTATACATCTTTATCATATCACATTTTAACGATTATGGAGAGATTCAAAGATTTTAGTGATATCTTAATATGCCGCATAAACCGACGACCCACTCATCGATCACTTACGTTTTAAAATGTACCCAAATAAAGATGACTTCTGACGCTTGTTGATTTATAAAACTTTAAACGGTAGAATAACTCATCAATAATAATGTCACAACTATATAAAATGTATCATAAACCGTATACAACCCAACACTGCTAGATTCTAAATATCAACATCTCACAACATCGTCAATTTTTCGTTTTGTCGGACTACTTTATGAAAAAAACAAAATTGTGGGTAATTCGATCATATGTTTTGTCATAATTATTAGATGCATATGTGTATGCTATTACAGCAACTAAGTGCTTAAGTTGGTTGCATATGTGTCAATGCAGACAGCTTGTTCGTCATTTCTCTGACTAGCTAGTAGCTACTGGACAGCTGCTTCTAATTGAAACTAATATCTCACTCCCAATTATTTCATATTTTCATTTCTGCCGAAAATTCTACACAACCCACGTCTTCCATGTCGGCCCCTATCCACAATCCCATCTCACACCCTTGACGAATACGACGTCGCTTCATCAGTAACGGCAACTGTGATTATCCATTTGCAGGAGATACCATTCATACGCGGCCAAGCCACGTCCATGGCAGGTTCCCGCTACGTGGCGCAACATGAGACGTGGTCGGTTTTGTTTCTGACTCGTGTCGTTCATACACAGCCCTGACTCATGCGGACAGGTGGCACAACCTTTTGCTCAGTTCCATCCCTTTAAATCTTCCGCTGCCCCTCTTCTGTCTCCCACACTTGATCTTCGAAAACAGTTTTTTCTTCTAAACAGTTATAGATATTTTGTTTGAGTTTGAAATCATGGATTCTCATGTAGTAGTACATTCTCATCCTGGTAAAGATCAAATCCCATTTACTAATCACTGTGCTTGTTTATACTTGTGTGTTAATGTGATGTGTGTTTATAACGCAGAAGGTGAAGTTGAGGATCAACATGAGAAGAAGTCGGTTATGAAGAAGGTGAAGGCGAAAGCGAAGAAGTTGAAGGATACTATTAAAGGGCATGGTAATCAAAGCCATGAACAAGAAGGCCAACGTACTCCTGATGATCATGATCTGGATGAGGAAGATGATGAAGAAGTAGACAGTCCAGAAGTTCGTGGTGCACCGAGTAAGTTTCTTTGAATTTATGGATTTTGGTGACTCCATTTTAAGACTTGAAATACAATGTGTGATTAACCGTTTTGATTTTGGATGAATTACAGAGTATGACTCGGGACCTAGGAGGACTGATGCTCCGGGGCAAGGAGGCATTCATTCCGGAGAGGCACGCCACGAAGATGATCCTGTAGTGCTAAGAGAGACCAAACTGGCTGGTCCAGCAACCGGACCTCTTCATAAGCATGAAGAGCCTAAGGAACTTGGTGGAGGAACTCATACGCCGCAAAACACCCCTGTTTCTTCTCTTCCTCAAGGAAATGACAACTCTGCTACCATGGATGTTGACCCGGTTAAGACTTCTGGCTTGGGGCAAGGAGGGCATCTAAGTGAGTCTAGGCCGGGGAAGACTGATGTACTTGGAGAAGAAACACCTCTGCCTCAGAGTAGCCCTGTTTCTTCTCTTGCTCATGGAACTCACAAGAGTAACATGGACGTCGATCCGAAGCAGACACTTGTTTCTGGCCAGGGAGGGCATCATTCAGATCAGTCCAGGGATCCCACCAAATCAGGTAATGATCTATCTGATCTTATGTTGAAGATTGAATTGATTTTGTAATGTGTCTATATTTATTTATGTTTGTGCTCTTAATTTAATAGCAGGTGGTGAGGAAACTGGAGACACACCAGTGCTTCGTTCCTTTGATAAGATGAACCTTCATGGCGACGATCGCCAAAACTTGAACAATGGTGCCAACCAGGACACTGGAAGCCATGACCAATTATCTCCTGATAAGCCATCGAACCAGGGCAGCAGCTACATATCATCTGCCACTTCAGTCATTGCCAACACAGCCATGTCGGCAAAGAATGTAGTTGCTTCCAAATTGGGATATGGCGGGACTGAGTCAGCAGAGCATGATGACCACTCGAAAGGCGATGTCACTGGCGCTGGGAAGTCAGGTTCATCGCCTCGTCAGCATCAGAACCAAGTACTTGATCCAGCTACTAACCAATTCAGACCAGCTGAGACTCCACAAATCCGAGGAACAATCCAACCAGACCACAACACTGCAAGTGATGTGAAGCAATCAAACCAGTCCGGTGGAACTTACACTGAGAAGATTTCATCTGCCACCTCTGCCATAGCCGGCAGAGCCCTCTCTGCGAAGAATGTCGTCACTTCCAAGCTGGGATATGGATCGAGTGATCAAGTGCATGATAATCGAGTTGTCACTCCCACTAATGTGCAGCCTGGATCAACACAAGCGGATCAACAGGGCAAGGGCAAGCCAATAACCTCTACTGTTGCGGAGAAGCTGTCGCCTGTGTATGGGAAGGTTGCTGGGGCAGGGACCGCTGTGATGTCCAAGTTTAAAGGCGGGAGTACTGCTAGTACTGGCCGGGACACTAGTACCGAGGCTGTTGGTGAAGCTGGAAAGGACAAAAGGGGGTCTGTGAAGGACTACCTTGTGGAGAAGCTGAGCCCTGGAGAGGAAGACAGAGCACTTTCGAAGGTTATAAGTGAGAAATTACAGATTCATAAGCCGGGTGTTAAGGAACAGGGAGGGGACTCTGCTAGTGCTAAGCCGATGGGTAAGGTGACCGAGTCGGAGGAGGTGAGGCAGCGTTTGGGGAGTACTGAAGGGAATGATAATTATGTGGTGAACAAGATCGAGGACAGTGTTGGTTCAATGCTTGGTGGTACTAATAAGAATGGTGATGAACATCAGTCTGCTGCTACCGGGGAGAACCGGAGGTTGCAGGAATCTGGTAACTGAAGGACGACTGTTGCTAAGACTTCAGTGAATAAGTATTAGTTGCTATGAGTCTTTTGTATAAGATTTGAAACTCTGTTGTGTAATTTCACTAGACACTGTTTTACTCCTGGCAATCATGTATTTAATTTCTCTTTGTAATTTGGAAGTGTTTGTGATGATTGATGTGTTTAAGCACCAGAATGTAGCTTATGACTCAGATTACTTGTAATGAAATTTGGTTTTGTACTAGTGCTTTTAGTTCTATGTTTTTACGATCGAGTAATGTTAGGTGAACCACCTTTTGAAAAATCACCTAGAGTCTATTTTAGGTGGCTGCTGACATGGCACAACCACATCATCATACCATTATTTCTTACTTTACTGATTTTATCTTGTAAACCCTATATCTTTTCTTTCTTATCTAATATTCTACGTCTTCAATTCTCTCATTCTCTCTCGTCTCCTCTTGACTCTCTCTCTTCCTATTCAATTGATTGATCAACACAATTTTTGTTTTCATTCAAATACATGTAACTGGATTGGGTGCTCAAACCCAGTTAATTGTGTTGAAGTTGCTCAGGGTACGTACACGTCTCAGACCATAATTTTTACCAAGGAAAAGAAGAAGTCTCACTGCATATATATCGAACACTTCATTATTCTGGAAACAACAAATTCGAAAGTAACGAAAAATTGAAGATGAACGGCGAAGCCTTTGGACGTGGGAGGAGGGAAAAAGAAAATCGCAGCACAAGGCCATGTTAGGGAAAAAAAAAGTGCTCGAAAAAAAAAACAATTGGTTTAATGAAGATCACAAAAAACATACGTTAAACCCTAATTCAATTCCCCTTAAATCCTAATTCCAAACCAGATATTCAT
>NC_020497.1:22552379-22566062 GCF_000184155.1 Fragaria vesca subsp. vesca | reverse complement strand
CTCGGAAGAAGAAGCTGTCGACTAATTAGACCAGAAATTTTTTGTTTCTTGGAAATGGTGGGTCCCCCAGCCCGCTAGGCCCACCGACCTGATGACAACCTAGACACAACCCCCACCCGCCAGCCCCACTTAAACCCAATCCACCTTCTCTTTTTTTACTTTCTCTTTTTTTACTTTGTATTTAAATGGTGGGTCCCGCAGCCCGCTAGGCCCATCAACCTCATGACCGCCTAGACACACCCATCTCCTCCTAACCCACTTTGGCCCAGTCCACCGTCTTTTTTTTTAATTTTTTTTATTACTTTTTATTTTCTTTTTCCCTCCCAAGGTCTCTTCGACCTTCATTTTTCACTTCCTCTACCCTAAAACCTCCGTTGGGATCCCAAAACCCTAATCCAAGCTTCAACATCAAAATTCAAAACTGCCCTAATCCCAGGTAAGTCCTCCTCCTCCTTCTCAATACCCACTTTGGGAAAATTGCATCCCCTCGATGAACTGCCCCTACTGCAATTTGGCTCCCCCAATTTAATGGGCTCAAAGCTTTCACAGCTCGATTTGGTTTCAATTCAATCAGTTTCATTTCTTGGTTTTTCAAGTAGTATCAAGTCTCAGAGATAATGGGTACCAACCATGAACTGTATATCTCTGTTTGGTACGAGGGTTTATCACAGGTTTTCGTGTTGTGTGGTAGTTTCAAGGAAACTAAGCGATGGAAGATTTGGTGAGATTAGAAGGGATAATGGGTGTAATGGGAAGGAGAGTGTTGAGGAACCCGTGTCGGAAAGTTCTGATTTTGATCCAATTTTGAAGGAGTATGGCTTGTTAGAGAATGAGGGTCCTCCCCGGGAGCGATTCTCGGTTAGGAGAAGCTTTTTCGAGGATGTGAGGAGGTGTACTTCAAGGGTTCTTGAGGTTTTGGAGAAGGATGAGCCGGGGTTTGATGCGAAAGCAGCTCTGGATGAGCTGGATGTTAAGGTTTCGGGGCCTGTGGTGAGGGGGGTGTTGTTTGAGATTTTGAAAGTGGTGAATTATGGGAATAAGATGCGATGCGCGAAGCTGGGGTTTAAGTTTTTCGTGTGGTCTGGTCAGAAGGAGAATTATAGGCACACTGCGGAGGCGTACCATTTGATGATGAAGATATTTGCAGACTGTGAGGAGTTTAAGGCAATGTGGAGGCTGGTTGATGAGATGATTGAGAAAGGGCATCCAACTACGGCGCGAACGTTTAATATTTTGATATGTACTTGTGGTCAGGCAGGGTTGGCTAGGAATGTGGTGGAGAGGTTTATAAAGTCGAAGACGTTTAATTTTAGGCCATTTAAACACTCTTACAATGCTATTTTGCTTTCCCTTCTTGTAGTGAAGCAGTACAAGTTGATCGAGTGGCTCTATCAACAGATGTTGGCAGAGGGTTACTCACAGGATATTCTGACCTACAATATTATGATGTGTGCAAAGTATAGATTGGGGAAGTTGGATCAATTTCACAGATTACTTGATGAAATGGGCAGGAGTGGATTCTCTCCGGATTTTCATACTTACAACCTCCTTCTAAATGTACTTGGTAAGGGAGATAAACCGCTTGCAGCTCTTAATCTTTTAAATCACATGAGGGAAGAAGGTTTTGAGCCAAGGGTTATTCACTTCACAACATTGATAGATGGACTGAGCAGGGCTGGAAACATGGAGGCCTGCAAGTACTTTTTTGATGAGATGATAAAATATGACTGCTTGCCTGATGTTGTGTGTTATACTGTAATGATCACCGGATATATGGTGGCTGGGGAACTTGAGAACGCTCTAGAGTTGTTTGATGAGATGGTCATTGATGGTCAGCTTCCGAATGTATTCACATACAATTCTATTATTCGTGGGCTTTGTATGGCAGGAAAATTTGAGGAAGCATGCTCCATGCTTAAAGAAATGGAATCCAGAGGTGTCAATCCAAATTTCACTGTGTACAGCACACTAGTAAGTTACTTGCGAAATGCTGGAAAGCTTTCTAAAGCACATGAAGTAATACAACATATGGTAGAGAAGGGGCAGTATGCCCACCTGCTTTCCAATCTCAAGAGGCATAGAAGATGTTGAAGAGACATATTCTTTGATTTTTGAAGCATTTACTTGCAATATCCTTAGAAGAAATTAATTTGATCCAGCTTAGTTTACATAATGTAGCTCCGGCTGTCTACAGTGACACCATGTACCACCGCTTGTTTCAGTAATCATGGAAGCAGAAAAGTGAAGTACGTGCTACTTATCTTTGGCTTCTATTTTCGTGCAAACTGATTGACATATATACGATGCAGTTTGTCCATGTGTTCCTCATTATATTTTGCACTGAAACTGTGATTGTCTAGTTTGTTTGCCAAAAGTTGTGAGTCTGCTGGGTCCCCAAACACCCCTCCTCCCAACCCCACCCCCCCCCCCCCCCCCCCCCCCCCCTCCCCCTTACTCTCTTTCTGCATCCCACCACCACCACATTACCTTTCTTTCTGCTTGAAATCTCTCTTTGTATCACACTTTGAAGTGGGGATGCAAATAGAGTACGCTGCTGTCTTTCTTGCATTTCTATTTTAATTTGTGAGTCATTGCAAAAGTTGTCCTGCTTAATTGTCTTTCTGAGTTTGTTTTGGAATTTGGAACTTTGCAGTGGTAACCTTTTATCACTTTCGTCATTTGTACATAATCTGTTCTGTTGCTTGTAGCCTTGAATTTCATCTCTAGTTATGAGCAGTTTTTGGATTGGCATTACTCTTCCTGCATCTGAACTTATTTCCACCTTACATGCATGATGAAATAGAGATGGGTGTTTTATGAGAGATTTCAAATAGAGACTGGGGAGAAAAAGAGGGAGACTTAACCATAGTTTTGTAATTTCACTAGTAATTTCTGGCAAGTGACCCAAAATGCAAAGGGGAAGAGTATGATATTATATTTCTGTATAATATGGAAATACTAATGTGGGCTGCAATGTTAGTATGTCTGTTATGTAGGATGAATTAATCCACAATTTGGGATCACAGTGCAAGCTGCAGAGAGTTTAGTTGGAGGGACTAGGTTAGAACCCACTATATTGAGTACTTATTTCCATTTGCAGATGGTCGAGTTTCCCCCACCCCCACCCCGCACGCGCACACACACGCACCTTCTCCTTTTCAATCAGGCCTCTGAAGATGTTGCTTGGGTCATATAGAGTTTGGTAAACATAACTTCACCATGTTGTGTTATTGCTTATGAATGAGCAAAATGTCATAAATAGTCTGAAATGCTAGTAATGTTGTGCCTTTGATCGAATTTCCCAAAGGTTCAGGTGCGCCAACGATAGAGTTCTATTATATTGCTATTGCCCTCTATCTACTTTGCTTTGCTCTATATGCTAATTGCCATCCATTCTTTATGCTGTAGTTGAAGGTGTTTTCATTGTCACTTTGCATGACAAACCCGAGAGGTAATTGTTTTCTGTTGCTTTCTCACTCATGAACCATATTCTATTCTCAGCAATTATCATCACCATCATGGAGAAACATCAGTTTCTGTTCTCCACTGTAGTCGTGTGTAGTTTATATTTTAAGTGCAAAGCAAGAATCTCTAGCATTGGCCATGGCTGGCCTGTTTTTGTAGCTATTACATGTTAATATCACAGCCTAACAGGACAATTCAATTGAAGCCTAAAGATGTATTGATCAATTCTGTTTGTAGGTACCCTCTATAATTTAGTTCAACAGAAATGCTGCAGGCCGTAGAGGGCTAGTAGAAACAAGAAGCATGTCCTTTGTCTACCTATTTGAACATCGTTTAGGTTCCTTGACTAGAATTTACTTATTCTTTGTGGGTATCTTTAGATTTGTAATACACGACTATATATTTCTATAAACCGAGGATCTAATGGATCCCAAGTGAGTCGAAAAAGCCAAATTAGGTTGCGTTTTTTATTTGATATCAACCAGTCATAATCTTCGAGAACACAGACGGCGATCAGCATCAAACTAAAAGCACAAATAGCCCAGCTCAAAGAGGCATGGCAAATGACTCATCAGAGTCGTAATGTGGCAGCCGAATCTAATAATTCAACGCTTAATTTCAACCAACCTATCTCAGCCTTCATAAATCAGAAATAAAATACAATCATTCATCTCAAATTCTCAAATCTAATTTCCTTTTTTCATGTGAATGCATGCAATGCTTGTCTGGTTTATTTCAGAAGGCGACACAAACGTGATGCCAACATATTCCTTGCCACTTTTCTTATTATTACAAACAAAGCCAAAATTGACGATCTTATCAGCAAAACTCATCTCATACCATCTTTGAATCTGGACAGCTTCTTCTTATTTACATTTTACATCGCCAAGAAAACAAAATTATCAGACCATTACGGCAAAAAGAGCAATGCTAGGTGAACCATGTTCTTCTTGCCGAAAACAAGATTTTACAGTGCATTAAAGCATGTAAATTTTACAAGTTCACTCGAAAAAAGACTAGTTTCATATGAAGGAGTCTGTCACTACACGAAGGTGGTCTACTATTACATGAAGATGATGATTCTAAAACTACTGCTCACTTTTTGTCTTCCTTCTTCTCTTCTTTTTTCTCGCCCTCTTTCTTTTCGTCTTTTTTCTCATCCTTCTTTTCTTCTTTCTTTTCTTCCTTGGCTGGACCAACAGATACTATGTCGACTTTACCTACCTTCTTCAGCTTCTTCACCACTGCAACTGTGTCCATCATTCCCACCACTGTGAGCTTCTGGTCCTTCAGATCTGCCGCGATCGAATCAATCCCTATTCACCAAAAAATCTCAGAAGATTAAGGAAGAGAATCACTCATATATTACTATGAAACTGATTGATGATGATTCAAGGCTTATACCAAAGATATCTGCTGCGGCTTCAATGGCTTTCTGCTTTGTTTTCTCATCTGTCATGGTCAAGACCTTTAAGACAACCTTCTGCTATCAAAAGAATCACAAAAGAGAAAAAGGGTCAAGTTAGACATGATGATATATACTGTAAAAGACATGGAAGTAAATTGGTTGAATGAAAGACGGCATAGGCCTTTTGGCCTGAAGAGATGCACCTGAGCCATGCTGAGAGAAGAAATGCGAGAGCAGATTTGAAAACTGAAGAAGACAAAGAGAGGTAGAGCTAGAGAGAGACTGAAACCAAGAGAAAATTGTGGTTTGGTGCCTTGGTGGAGTTTATAAAGAGGGTGGAGAAAGGAAATTAAATGTGAGGCTCAACTGGGCTTGGGTGGGTTTTTTGGGTTTGGCATGCTAAAACTTAATGTGTTAGGACAAATGTTTGGTATGGTCATCACATTTTTTGAACTCGTTGTGCTCATGGTAACCAAAACTATGTATGTATACCCCTGAAAAACAGATATTGTCTAAATGAAAAGATCTTCGACAACACTTGGAATGATGATAATTTATATGACTACACGATGATTGTTTGGTTTTCTCGTTACTTGTAACTTACAAGATAAATTCACATTCTCTATATGGTTAACTTTTTGAAAGAAAATATTGTTATGTGTAAGTACATCTTTCACCTTATGATCCATATGACTCGAAGCCAAATAGTTTGACGTATCATTTGCTACCTATGGTCCAAACTATACGGTGCCAAAAAGATGAAGTGTTGTATCAAATTGAATCTGAACCAGAATGGATGAAACAAGTCGGTGACATGGAAGGCAAGTTGGCAGGGCCACTCTATGTTTTGGTCTTTCATCTTTTCAAGATTCTCTCCATTCAAAAAGATATAACACACAACTTTCCTCTCTTGCTTTAGAAAAAAGTTCATATAATGAGAAAGCAATGCCATATCTGATCGACTCCACGTTAGATGGTCACAACTCACAACAAGTTCACAACCCTACTGGTTCATAAATATGACTTTGAATTTTAGATACGTCGAGCTGAAAAGGTTTCTGGAAAGAAAGAAAGGGAAAGAAAAGAGGGATGCCATATTTAAACGAAATGAAGATTTTGAAAGCAACAGCAGTGGCATGATGATGATGATGATGGCAGCAGCAGTTTTTTCTTTGTTTGAATCATTCTACTTTGTATCCTCCCCTTTAAGAATGAATCAGTTCTATGGTGCTGTGCCTCAAATTTTGTAGTTGAGCTTCAATATTTTGTTAGTTGAACTAACTGAAGTCAATGACTCATCCACCATAATTTATTGTTAAATGTCTAGAACTACTATAGATTATATATACCAGTCTCACTTAAGAAGCCTCAAAGTAGATATCATATAGTGTAGTCCATGTTCACCTACTTAGCAATTATCAATTAGAGGGTAGATAATAGTAAGCTCCAAAAAATCGTTAGGCTCTACTAAGACGTAAGGCAGGCTTGAAACGTTTAGACGGCTAGGCGCCTTCTTGACGGAATTTTGTGATAAGTTGGTGTAAATTGTCGTAGGTCAGGCTGATCGGTTTGATCCGACATGAAAAAGATAGGACCAAATTGGGTTGTGCAATTGGCCCAAAACTGAACCAGCCCAAACAAGGATTCGTATGCCCGAATGAGCCTGCTTTAACAGATCAATTAATCATTTCAAAATGCTTAGACCAAAGTGTCATCACTGCTCGATCATGAACAACAATGTAGAAGATGGACTTCTCAAACAAATGAAAGCTCGATACACAACATGAAAACCAAGAAAAGAAGCCGAAAAACTTGGATGACAATCCAAAGAACAGAAAAACCAAATTGGTTGCAAGAAAGTAATAATAAGCTCACATAATAGTGCAAGCATGTGGATTGTCATCACTAAAGAGCGAAGCAATGGCCTCATCGGACGCCACGGCGACGGAATAAGCTGCCGGAGTGTGGAAGAAGGTATGTACGCCGGTGGTGGTTTCGTTTTTGTAGGTGTCATAGTAATGGTTCTTAATGTATGTAGGGTACTTGTAAAATGATGCATAATGAGATGAGTAACCAGGAAATGGCCATGGCTCTACTGCTTTTCCAGCTCGCTTAATCGCCTTTAGCACTTTCCTTTCATCCAACGCGTACCCTCTCACGCTTATCTTTTGGATCTCCATCTCTATTTCCACTACTTCAACACCTAAATCGAAGAAAATAATCATTTTCAATGAGCATTTGAGAAATGCAGTTCACTGAAACTTGTAGCAGTAGAAATGAATAGAAATGTGGATGTACCTTTGAGCTTGAAGAGAGCTTTCTTTAACTTGGAAGCACATCCCTCACAGTCAAGATTTGGAACTCTCACTTCCACCATCTGCAAAGATCACCCCACATCATACATCTATTTCCAATAACTTCATTTAGGGCTTAAATATATGTCTCACTAAGACAGAGAGAGAAGAGAAGAAGAAACTTACAGACATGTCTTTGTGCTGATCAACACCCAAGGCTAAGCTAAGCAGAATGCAGATAAATAGTGGTTATGAAATGGAAAATAAGCTAGTGAATTAAGGAAACAAGAGGACCAGTAGTAGTATTATATATAAGAGAGAGCTGAGAAAGAGAAAGGGGTTCTTGGGTTTTGAAATTTGAGAGAGGCTTGAGGCTTCACATCACGCGTGGATTGTGCTCAATACCCAAAGCTAATCCTCTTAATCCTTCTGCTGCACTTTAGCCTATACCCTACTGTGCAATTTTCCATTGCCAATGTCACACGCTCTTGATAAATGAAATGATGAATGCCACTCATCCTCAAGTCTCAACTTACAAAGCAGCAAAACCATATTGACATGTAGGGCAGGAGCTTGAGCTTGTGATTATTATTAACCAGGAGGTCCAACAAGCATAGTACTAGTTGTTGATTAGTTTAGCAACACACTAAACCTGGCCTGAGGGCTAACCAATTTGTTATGATGAATGTTTTTTTCAAAAAGAGGAAGGCTTTTATGTATGAGTTATGCACATCAAGGTCTCATATTGCCTGTGGATTCTCTGAAGTTGATCAGTGGCTTTTGTTGTTCTGTCTCCAAGGTTTGAACAGAGCTGCATCAGCTTTAGCACACTCTGAAAAGAGTTTCAGGACAGTACTATATATACTGAGAGAATCTGCTTTGTTTCTTTTTTTCTCTTTGAACACAACCTTACTGAATTAAGTTGTATGAAATGAAAAACCAAATGTGAGTTGCATGAATAATTTAACAGCTCGCCCCTCTTATCTTATCGAGAGAGTTTCAATACTCTAGAGCATTATAAAACTTCTATAACAAGAAGTAGAGTTAGTTTTTTTTTTTTTTGGTAAGCATAGAGAGACTTATAACATCATCCCCCACAAAAAATTATTAAAAAAAATATAAAAATGTATAATAAGATGGAGGACTAGACCAATGCCAACCATATAGAGGATTACGAGAGGGTAATAATATATATTCTCTTCTATGTTCTGTTTATTCAAAACCAATGAAACTATGAAAAGAAATTACTTTGCTTACTTTCAAATTTTGATCTTTGGCATAGCAAACATTGTCATGATTTGTAACGCCTTCTTTGGGAGCATAATGATCCCTTACCAATTCTCACAGATAATGAAAAGAGACTGATTAATCAGACAATGTGATGTACACCTTTGACCATTTGGCAAATTTAGGATTTCTGGATTTGTAAGATTCTAGAACAGAACCAAGTTCATGTTCTTGTTCAAACAAACTACTAGATGGGCAACTCCCATATTTGTTTCTTAACAGCAAAAGGAAGTCCTCAAGCATTTCTTACTCCAAGATTGAGAAAAAAAAAAAAAAAAGTCTAAAGAGAAAATACCACCTATTTTTAGCTAACTGTCCACCTATCTCTCTCCCATTTCACTTCACTTCCATCTTTCTCTCGGCTTCCTACTAGTTCCTCTTGGATCTAACATTTGTCCAAGATTTACAATCTTCATTTCTTTGATTTCTACTTGTGGTCATTTTCTAATTAAGAAAGCTTTCTTCTTGATCTAGTTTCACATCTCAAAGATTCCACCTGTATCATAAACACCAAAGGATGAACCTACATGATCTCCAAATACAACGTAGCATCGACCAGCCAAAAATGAAGCAGACACATTTCAGGAAACAAGGATTTCCAGATACCCAGTTCCTGAAATCCAAGGAATTTGGTTTGTGAGTGCTGCAATTTTCAGAGAAATACTAGCTAGAAAGGGCAAAGGGTGAGTGGAAATGAATGCTGCAGAGGCATGAGAGACAGCACAAGGTGTCATTTTTCAGTGTCCGTATATGGAGTGTCCTACGAGATCTTCTTCGGCCGCGTTGGTCTCCCTCCTCCTTTTCTTCGTCGGCGCGTTTGTCTTTACGCGCCTCCTCCTCAACTCCTCTGTAAGATTCTACCACTCTCCGACAATAGTACTGCTGCTTTCCGGTAATAGTTTTTTTTAATTGTGTTTGATTTCCGGTGATGAAATCTAGTCTAGTAAACACCACATTGATCAATTCATACGTATCTCGCTATATGATTCATACTATCGTTTGATTGGAACATGTTGAGCATGTCTCCTTCAAAAGATAGCTACCCTAAGTCGTGATCTCATATTTTACGTATAGTAAACTCGTAATCAATTGAAAAATAAAATAAAATTGCGTAACAGTGATAGTGAGTGATGTAAATACATACTTGTGGGAAACAACTAGGAAACATATTAGAATGAAAGATGTATGCTCCAACTTACACGAATACAATATTAATTTAGACAGATTAAAATGTCTTGAACCATAACAAAAACGTGAATATGTTAAGTTGCTCTAACAAATACAATATTAATTTAAACAGATTAAAATGTTAACTTACACGAATACAATATTAATTTAGACAGATTAAAATGTCTTGAACCATAACAAAAATGTGAATATGTTAAGTTGCTCTAAAAGTTTGTGCGACAAGAGAAAACTTTTACTAAAAGCTATCTAGTTCTTTTGCTCAATGACATTTACTACTGTGGCATAATAGAAATGTACTTGGTGAAATTTGTCTCTATGCTATTATGTATTTCCTAGTTCCTATGGGAGTAGTACTGAAATTTACCTTGTGCTTTGTGTAACAGACACATACTCTAGTAGGTAAATCGGCCCAGGATGCAATAGTAACTATTGACGCATCCCAGTTACACCCTCAACAAACCCCTGTTCTTCCCAAGACACCCCCAAACACACTCAAAATCCCACTTGATTGCCCTGCCTACAACCTCACCGGAACCTGCCCCTCAAACTACCCCACCACCTCCTCCCCAGACCAAGATCACAACCGTCCATCTCAGCCCACGTGTCCTGATTTCTTCCGTTGGATACACGAGGACCTAAAGCCGTGGGCCTACACGGGGATCACAAGGGACACGTTTGAGGCGGCGAACCGTACGGCGGCGTTTAAGCTGGTGATCGTAAACGGCAAGGCGTACTATCAGAAATACGTCAAGGCGTTTCAGAGCAGAGACACTTTTACGCTGTGGGGGATCTTGCAATTACTGCGTAGGTACCCAGGGAAAGTGCCTGATTTGGAGCTCATGTTTGACTGCGTCGACTGGCCGGTGATCTTGTCAAGCTCATTTACCGGGCCTAATTCTACTGCACCACCACCATTATTTCGTTACTGTGGGGATAACAACACACTGGATATAGTCTTCCCTGATTGGTCCTTTTGGGGATGGTAAGAATTCTCTACTTCTTTTAAAATGTTACATTTCTATTGCTCCGATGTTTTTCACATGATAGTCTAGTAACATAACATTTAGGGTAAAATATTGTATAGTTCTTGTGGTTTGAAGTCCGACATCTGTTTTGTCTTTATGATTTTATTTTAATCTGAATAGTCATTAAAATCACGATTTTTCATCTAAATAGTTCTTATGGTTTTATTTTAATCTGAATAGTCCTCAAAGTCATGATTTTTCATCCAAATAGTCTTTATGACCTTTACCTGAGAAAATTGTTGAAATGACTATTTGGATGAAAAATCATGACTTTAAAGACTATTCAGATTAAAATAAAACCATAAGGACTATTTAGATGAAAAATTATGGTTTTAAGGACTATTCAGATTAAAATAAAACCACAAGGACTAAACAGACGTCGACTTCAAACCACAATGACTAAACAAATTTCAATTCTAACATTTACGACGGTTGTGTGACGATGTAAGAAGTTGTATGAACGTTTTGCGAATAGTGATAATGACTTGGCTTGATGTTTGTCTAGGCCTGAAACTAATATAGCTCCATGGGAGAACTTGTTGGAGCAGCTAGTGGAAGGTAACAGGAGAAGCAGATGGGTGGACAGAGAGCCTTATGCTTATTGGAAGGGGAATCCGAAGGTCGCTGAAACAAGGCAAGACCTCCTAAAGTGTAATGTTTCCGAGGAACATGAGTGGAATGCTCGCGTTTATGCTCAGGCAAGTGTCAATCTCTTCCTCTTTTAACTGTTCCATTTGTGCCTCTGGTTTGCATTTTATCCATCTTTAAGTTTAACCACATTATGGATTATGGAAGCTGACAATGTACTTGAAAATCGACTGCAGAATTGGACTCTAGAAGAAAAGGCTGGTTTCAAGAAATCGGATTTGGCCAGCCAATGCGTTCATAGGTACAAAAATCCCACAATACGTTCCATTGTTCATTTGCTTTGTTCCATACATGTACGTAGTAACTATGTTTGTTCTATGCTCAAATACTAATTGTAGGTATAAGATATATATAGAAGGGTCTGCTTGGTCTGTGAGTAACAAGTACATTCTTGCTTGTGATTCGGTTACCTTACTAGTAAGGCCCCGATACAACGACTTCTTCATGAGAGGTTTGATGCCGGTGCACCACTACTGGCCCGTCAGGGATGATGACAAGTGCAGGTCTATCAAGTATGCTGTAGATTGGGGAAACAGCCACCAGAAAAAGGCAAGTCTTCGAGGCATTTCTGAATAGTGAACTCTAAGTCTCTAACTCAACATTCCTGAATATTCAGTTTCTCATATTACATTGGTTATCATGAATTCTTCAGGCACAAGCTATAGGAAAGGCTGCAAGTAACTATATCAAAGAGGATCTGAAGATGGACTATGTGTATGACTACATGTTTCATCTTTTGAGTGAATACGCAAAGCTCTTGCGATTCAAGCCCACCGTACCTCCAGAAGCTATCGAACTCTGCTCAGAGACAATGGCGTGCCAAGCAGAAGGACTAGAGAAGAAGTTTATGATGGAATCCATGGTGAAGGGTCCTGCAGTCACTAGCCCATGTACCATGCCTCCTCCATATGACCCTGCATCTCTTTTTTCAGTACTTAGGAGACGATCAAATATAATTAAACGGGTAGAAACACTGGAGAAGAATTACTGGGAACATCAAAATAAGCAATAATAGAGAGGGTTTATATACTTCTAGACATCTTTGTATACGTATACAGTTGTAATCAGATGTTAAAGGTAGATCTTTGATCTTTTGGCAAACTGAGGATCTGTAATCTACTTCAATTAATGCCTTAAGGGACTTGATTACTTCCAAGGTTTTGCAATATAATCATTGCGAAGAGGTCTACCAATTTTTTCATTTATGGAATACAGGACGCGATGAAAATTGGCTGGCAGAAATTAATAGAAAATAATTCCAAAAGTGCCAGCCACATAACTAAGTTTCTTAAACAGAAACAAGTGCAAGTTCTTGTTCAAGACAAAATACTAAATGAGCACGTACATGAAGGCCATAGAAGGTGATATTTTTTGTTGTTTCCAACTTTCTGGGATGGTTACTGTTCTTGTCCTAATTTCAGATGATTCCTAACTTAATAGCGGCTTAGTGTCTAAGCCGTACGCCAACAATCAAAGAAATAAGAAAAACACCAACAGAAGTAAACACAGCTACTGTTCAAGAAATTCAAAGTTAAAACGTGGACCGGCATCGGCATCTATATATGCAGACTTCTAGTGCTCAAATTTGGCAGACATGTAAAGAAAACTAGAACGGTGTCCAAACTACTTTGTCAAGACCAAGTTGATACCTCAAGTCTTAAACATACTTGAATGTTAATATGTTTATCGTATTTAAGTCTATAGAAAAAGACGTCTAGTTTATGTATTACACATACGTGGGGTTCTCTTTTTCATTCTCAAACCTATAATCGAGCAACTGACCCGACGAGGATCGGCAAATAACTGTAAATATATGTCATCCTCTCATATATCTGACGAGAGAGATAAAAGAATGTTAGCCACCCAACAGGTTGGAGAGTGGTAGTGTGGTACCATATAACCGAAAGTTAGGCAGATTGATCCAACTTAACTAATAGGTGTCCTTCTCAGTTAAGACAAGATTAAGAATATAATCCTTCTCAGTTATTTTGCCGCAAGGGAAGAAAATATCCATATAGTTCGGTTTCACATACATTTTGATTGTTTTGAGTGTCATTATCGAGTACTAATAAACAGCTAAAGTAGACCATCTTTTAGTCCTCGAGCATTTGTTAACTCCAAAATGAAAACCTAACAAAGGAATTAATAAACAAAACAGAGCAAATTCTGGAGAGAGATATAAACTAGGGGAGCAATGAGAGCTCCATTGTCACGAGATTCAACATTTCAAAAAGCCTACTTGGAAAAAATCCCTACTCCACTTATCTTAGTAATAATTTGTATGATGTCTATTACACCATTATCTTAGTTCTAGTTCTTACACTATTGTCCACTTAGATCTTCTTTCATCTCTCTCTCTCTCTTCCTT
>NC_020497.1:22523328-22552226 GCF_000184155.1 Fragaria vesca subsp. vesca | reverse complement strand
CTCTCTCTCTCTCTCTCTGTTCCTTCTAGTTCCTTTTGGATCTAATTTCCTCCAAAATTTCCAAACTTTGTTTGTTTTCAGTTTTTTACCTGATTTAGGCAAACTCTCTTCCTGATCTAGCTTCAAATCACAAAGATTCCATCTTTATTACAAACACCGAAGGTTGAAACTTTATGAGCTCCAAACACAGAATGTAGCCTCAACCAGCCAAAACCAAAGCAAACCCAATTCAGCAAACAACCATTTCCAGGTACCCAGTTCCTGAAATCCCAGGAATTTGGTCTCTGAATGCTGCAAATTGTCAGAGAAACACTAGAAAGAGCAAAGAGTGAGTTGAAATGAATGCTGCTGGGGCATGAGAGACAGCAGCAGAAGGTGGGGGCTTAACAGTCATTTGTCAGAGTCCTTGCTCCTGCGATCTTTATGAATTCTCCTGCTAGATCCTCCTCGGCCGTGTTGGTCTTCCTCCTCCTCTTCTTCGTCGGCGCGTTTGTCTGCACGCGCCTCCTCAACTCTACAGTAAGATTCTACTACTACTGTTATTTTCTGGTAATTTTTTGCCGTAATTGTCGTAGTTTCCAGTGACTAAGTATAGCAAATAATAAACGACGTTTGTCAAAGCAGTATCTTGTACGTCGTAGGCACGTCGTTATATTTGTCAGGAGCTTAGGAAACCTAACACGTGCTTACAGTGTCGGTTAAAGTGTTGCCGTATTAACGGGACATGTGTCTTGCGGTAGAGACTCCTCCGCAACCCTAGCATAGTATCATACTACGTATACATTTATAGCTCCTCAATTCAATACGGTAACCACACCTATACTCATTCATTATGGTATTCATGTTTACCATGTGTCCTTGAAATACAAGTTACCCTTAAGTCGAAACCTCTTATTTACGAATGAGAGACTTGCGACCGACTAGTTAAGATCGCGTATCATTAAGGTTCTAAAAAACGTTAGGCGTTAATCGGATGGACAGCCGGTGACTAGCGCCTAGATAGGTTAATCGGGGGATTAATTGGTTTTTTAGCTTTCTAAACGGAAACGGTGAAGCACCAATGAGCGTCTAGGCGGGGATTTTTAGAACTAATGTTTAGTGATGTAAATGTGCAAAACTTTGGGATTTTTAGAACTAATGTTTAGTGATGTAAATGTGCAAAACTTATGGTGATCAACTCAAGGTAAAAGTTAGAAGGAAAGATATGTGCTCTAACTTACCAAAAAACTAAAACAGCTTAACTTGCTCTAAATACTTTGCTACTAACGTTTCATTTTTTTGGGTGAATGACATTAACCAGAGTGATATTGTAGAAATGTACTCGGTGAAATTAGAAACCATGTTTTACTATGTACTTTCTAGTTAATACGGGGAACATGGTAACTTTCTTTTTTTACCTTTGTTTTTACTTAGCTGGTGCCAAAACTTATTGGGCCTACTCTTTTTCCACAATTATTGAAATGTACTTCTGTGCTTTGTGTGTAGCAGACACATACTCTGGGTGGTACTTCGGCGCAAGATTCAATACTAAATACCAAAGCATCCCAATCATACCCTCATGACACCCCTGTTCTTCCCAAAACACCCCCAAAGATACTCGAAATCCCACTCAACTGCACTGCTTTCGACCTCACCAGAACCTGCCCCTCAAACTACCCTACCACCTCTTCCCCGGACCACGATCCTGAGCGTCCACCTGCCCCCACGTGTCCGGAGTACTTCCGTTGGATACACGAGGACCTCAGGCCATGGGCCCACACGGGGATCTCAAAGGCCACGTTTCAGAAAGCGAGGCGTACGGCGAATTTCAAGCTGGTGATTGTAAACGGCAAGGCGTACATGGAGAGATACGGCAAGTCGTTTCAGAGCAGAGACACTTTTACGCTGTGGGGGATCCTACAGTTACTGCGTAGGTACCCAGGGAAAGTGCCTGATTTGGAGCTCATGTTTGACTGCGTTGACTGGCCTGTGATCTTGTCAAAGTTTTATACCGGGGATAACTCATCTGCCCCGCCACCGTTGTTTCGTTACTGTGGGGATGACAGCTCACTTGACATTGTTTTCCCTGATTGGTCCTTTTGGGGATGGTAAGAAATTTTTGACGTTTTAATTGATAGTCTAATAACATAACATGTGTGTATGATTTGAGAAGTTGTGCGAACAGTTTGCTAGTAATGCTAATGACTTGTTTTGATATGTGTCTAGGCCTGAAATTAATATAGCTCCATGGGAGAACTTGTTGAAGCAGCTAGAGGAAGGTAACAAGAGGAGCAGATGGATAGACAGAGAGCCTTATGCTTATTGGAAGGGGAATCCGGCTGTTGCTGAGACAAGGCAAGACCTGCTCAAATGTAATGTTTCCGAGGAACAGGATTGGAATGCTCGCGTTTATGCTCAGGCAAGAGTCTTAACTCTTAAGACATTTCACTTTTTAACTGTTCTATTGTGTGCATCTTGTCTTCACTGGCAATAATGTAGTTGAAAATAATGTGGAAGCTGACAATGTACTTGAAAAATCGACTGCAGGATTGGTCTCGAGAATCAAAGGAAGGGTTCAAGCAATCGGATTTGGCAAGCCAATGTATTCACAGGTGCAAAAATCACACAATACATTTTGGTGTTCATTTTCTTTGTTCCGAACATGGAGTAACTTTGTTTGTTCTATGCACAATTGCCAATTGTAGGTATAAGATCTATATAGAAGGGTCTGCTTGGTCTGTGAGTAACAAGTACATTCTTGCTTGTGATTCCGTTACCTTAATAGTAAAGCCTCGATACTACGACTTCTTCACGAGAGAGTTGATGCCAGTGCACCACTACTGGCCCATCAAGGATGATGACAAGTGCAGGTCTATTAAGTACGCTGTAGATTGGGGAAACAGCCACAAGCAAAAGGCAAGTGTTGCCTTTCCAGCTATTCTGCTATAACTTAACTTTCCTGAATGTTCATTTCTAATGTTGCATTGCTTTTCATCAATTCTTCAGGCACAAGCCATAGGAAAGGCAGCAAGTAACCTAATTCAAGAGGATTTGAAGATGGACTATGTCTATGACTACATGTTTCATCTTTTAAGTGAATACGCAAAGCTCTTACAATTCAAGCCCACCATACCTCGAAAAGCTATCGAACTCTGCTCAGAGGCAATGGCGTGCCAAGCACAAGGACTAGAGAAGAAATTTATGATGGAATCGATGGTGAAGGGTCCTGCAGTCACTAGTCCATGTACCATGCCTCCTCCATATGACCCTCCAGCTCTTTTCTCAGTACTTAGGAGACAATCAAATTCAATAAAACAGGTAGAAACATGGGAGAAAAGTTACTGGGAAAATCAAAATAAGCAGTCATAGAAAGGTTTCTATACTTCCAGACATTTATGTATACAGAATTACAGATAACAGATCCATGAGTTATCCAGAGTTGTAATCAGCAGAATATTTTCCACTAGATAAATGCATTGCAATTCTATTTCAGTTCTGCTCTTGAGAAAGAAGTTTCAAATTGATAAAACCATTCATAATATTACATTAAACTACATCATTGGTGTATATGCAATCCACACAAACAAATAGAGAGAAGATGGGAATCAAGGAGAAGAAGAAAATAAAACAGTGCTGAGAAATTTCAATTGTTAAGGAAATTAAGGTGGGTGAGTTTGCCGCTTAAAGAGCTCGAGATTTAATAATGTCAAAGCTCAATTCACTTGGATCAGTTGCTTGCAATTCAACTTGAATGCCATCCAATTCTCTCTTGATTCTCTCTTTGGAGCTAGCATACACCATCTTCATTCTCACCTTTGATGTATCAGGTGACCTATGTCATTTTTGAAAATGAAATCAATCAAGCTTCAAGCATATGTAGGATTTATTATCAATCCAAGACAAGAAGTAAAATTGACCAACTGATAAATTACCATGCAATGAAGTAAATCTTGCTCTTCTGGCAGTTTTCATCAGTGGTGAAATCAAGATCAAACACAGCATAGCGGCACTCGTCCGCTGGCAGCGATGCTGTGAAATCATCGTACGTTTCATCTGGTTCTCCAAGTTTCTCTACCACCACCTCTTGATTTTCAATCTTGAATACAATGAACCGATGGTTTCTCTTGGCTTTTAGCTCCAAGAACTTCTGCTTGCACTCGTCATTCACTGCAAGGCCAGAAACAGAAAAGCCAGACGACGAAGCCTAGGCACCCCAACATTCGGTTTAAGCAACAAGAGAACAAAACCAAGAAACATTTCTATGCACAAAAACAGAAACAAAAAAGATATGTTTTTCCTCAAGAATGTTACATGCATGCTTCTGTACCATTTTCATTCACTTGATTATAATCGTTAGAGATGAAACAGATAAAAAGAAAGTTCAGACGTACCATTTTGTCGTCGGAAAGAGCCCGGAAGTGTTGTGTGAAATGAAGAAGAAGAAAGAGAAAGATGGGAGTATAGCAGAGGGAGAGAGATCCTTATTTTTGGGAAGGCAAGAGGGATGAGAAATATGCGGGAAAGAAGAGAAATTTGAGGAGAAACAAGGGTTGAGAATTCTCTAAGCTTTACGGCTGATTATGTCCACAACTAAATCATATTGGCTGTGATCGAAATTTAAGGGATAAGAGAAGACACAACTAAAAATATAGAGAACACGAGCGAGTGCAATGATCTAATCTAATCATTAAGAAATGAGCAAGTCTTTTCTTTTAGGCAAGACAAGGCAACACCAAAAAGACATTATGATAGCAATCAGAGAATGTGAACATTACATTAAGAATCTTCTTAGGACCATTGGAAATAACATTACATTAGAAGTAAGACACGATCTAAGCTCTGGCATAATACTTTCCACTACGACAAAATCGTGGATGATGTATGGAGAAGACAGAGAAACAGACATGAATTCAAACATTATCCAACAAAATTCACTATCTTTGGACCCTGTTTCTTTTTTGATGTTACAGAAGCTTCCTGTGGACGAGAAGCAGAACCAGCGACTACAGCAGAATCATCTTCTGTTTTGGCAACAGACTTCTCACCTATGAAACTGAAATCATCCTCAAGATCATCTCCACTTGTAAATTTAGTAAGCTTTCCTCTTGGTTCATTCCCTGCAAGTAACAAGTAAACAAGGAGAACCAAACTTAGAAGCATGCCAACCAACTTGACTGATAAGAGCAACTTTTACAAACTAATTGAAATAAATCAGTGCTACACAGTATCAAAAAACTTACATTTGGGATTAGAATTGCCACCACCCATTGAATTCCTGCTGTCTTTATTAGGACAGTCTCGTGCCAAATGTGTTACACCTCCACATATTTTACAAGAACCGCCCTAAGAAATAATAGCACAAACATGAATCAATGACCTCTATATCCTAAAAAATTATTCCCAGTTAAGATTAAGAATATAGTATCCATGACATAGTAAAGTGAAGATTGCACATGTAAGTCATTTTACCTTTGGATAAATCCCATGAGAGTTTTTAGGACAGTCCTTGCTCAGGTGACCAGTCTCATTACAGACGAAGCACTTGGCAAATTTAGTTCCACCTGCAACACGAGATGAAGAAATATGAATAACATAACAATGACAAAAGCATGATTACAAGCTTCATCACCAGCTTGACAAAAGTCCATGTCTGATCAGACCACCATCAGGTTAGCTCAATCTCTATTCATTAGTTCAGAGCTAAGATGATGAGCATCAAACCAACACATGTTTGAGCATGTAACTAATAATTGTACACAACATAAACATGTAACAGCTCAAAATATACTAAGCACTTGAAAATCACCACAAGAATATATACCTTTACTATACTCGACTCATGAGTACTAAGTTTTTAACCAAGTAACCAGTAGGATTAAGAATACAGACTCAATGATATAGGGTGAAGCAAAGGGAAAAGAAGAACTATGGAACTATGATTTTTCAGTAGCATGGAGTTATAGATAACAGTTCATCTTAGAGCCTCCTAGAGACTAAATACTCTCAAGTTCATGTTTCTTCAAGGAGCACCATTCAAAGCCTTTCATTTTGTCATTGATTTAGAATAACTAATCATAGTAAAGCCAATTCCACATGAGGATTACTCCATTCAGAAAAGGTACATGATTTTACTTGGATAATATACCATTTGCATTGTTCAGCTAAACATCAAACGCACCCAATCATGTTGAACTAAATTCAGCTCATCACAGATGTCCAATACATCACTAACCAAGCACACTAAATCCTAATCTCCAAATATCACCTAAGTTTAAAATTGTAATCAAAATGCCAAGACTAACTTACCATCTTGAAGAGGCAAGGGGCATCTAGAAAGCGAATGCCCAGATTCTCCACAATTATAACACAACTTCGCCTCCATATCATTCTCATTCTTCTTTTGACAATTCTTCAGACTATGCCCCCTTTGTCGACAAAACAAGCATATCTGCAACACATCACAAAAAAAAACACAAACCCATCAACACAACTTCTACCCACAACTCTCGCATTCACATCACTAAACCATATACCCACATTTATAATCCATATTAGAAAACAGTCACTGAAACATAATTGGGTGCAAGAATCACTTCACCTTGTGCCTATCCCACTCAGCTTTCTCAGGGCAAAGCTTGGCAATATGGTCAGTGCCTTTACAAATGAAGCAGCTATCTCCGGGCTTCATACCAGGGACTCTAAGTGGGTGTTTACTCCGAGACTTCTTGGCTGCTCCATCAGAATCTGATCTCTTGGGCTTGAAGCTTGGCTTCTTGACCTTGTTCTTCTTCTTCTTGGTTGGGTCTTTTGGGGGAGTTGGCTCTGGGGTTTTGACCAGTTCCGGGTGCTCTGCTCTGAATCTCTTGCGAGCCTCTCTCTGTCTTTTGTTCGCCATTTTTAGTCTGCAAAGAGTTTGAGAGGGTTTTGGGGGTGAGAGTTAGACTCGAGGGTTCAAGGAGATGGGTGATCTGCTGCGGTGAGGAACACTGTAGTTCACTTGGGGTGTCGAAATATTTATTTTTAGAACATTGTAGTTAACCCAGCCCAACAGGGTTTCCGCTAGCCAGCCCATAATTCCGCCTAGCCCGCTTTGACCCAGTTTTCTTTAACCTCGTTTTTTCTTTCTTTCTTTTTTCAAAAAAGTGAACTACAAGCTGGTCGGCACCGGAACCACCAACCGAGGAATCGAAGAGCAGGCTCGTCTGGCCAAGGAATCGAAGGAAGCAACTTGTTCTGGCTATGGATATAATTTCAGGGTTTGCAGCATTAAAATAGTTTAAGTTGCTTAGGCTGTATTTTATGATTAGATATTTACGTAGTCCTGAGGATGAATTATGTTCATGTTAATGGAGATGCAAAAAAAATAAAAATTATGGAGACGCAAGGAGTCGAACCTCGATTCATACGAAAGCAAATCATATTGTTCTACCAATTGAACTACATCCCCAATTTGGTTAATAATTTACTTTTTACTGATTTTAAGGATAGAGAAATCTATAAAAATATAAGAGTTTATGGAGATGTAAGCCAGCAAATCATATTGTTCTACCAATTGAACTACATCCCCAATTTGGTTAATAATTTACTTTTTACTGATTTTAAGGATGGAGAAATCTATAAAAATATAATAGTTAATGGAGATGTAAGCCTTGATATATATGCAACAGAGGTGATGGCAGTTATAGTTGCTATTGAGCTTGCTTGGGTACGAGACTGGAAGCATATTTGGTTAGAGGTTGACTCGTCACTTGTGTTAGACTATCTACGGTCTCTTTTGCTTGTACCTTGGCATCTACGTGTCCGTTGACTTAATTGTTTACGTTGCATATCGAATATGACCTTTTGGTCTTCTCATATTTTTCGTGAAGGGAATAAGGTTGCAGATGCTCTGGCTAATCATGGTACGTCATTAACACAGCTGGTTTGGTGGGATTCACCTCCTCCTTTTATTTTGTCATATTGTAGTAGTGACCTTATGGGTCTTCCCCAATTTCGGTTTTCATAGTTTTGTTTCGTTGTTATTTTGTTATGAGAGGTTTTGGTCTAATCCCCCTATCTTGATATTTCTTTTTTTCTTTTTTAATACATAAAAGTGTTAGGGGGTCATTCCTCTCTCACTCATCTTTTAGCCAAAAATAAAAAATAAAAAATATGCAAGAAACCAAATCTCATTGCTCTACCAAGTACGTATTTTGTATGGATCTTAAGGATGATAACTCTTTTAGAAACACAAAAGAAAAGAAGGATGGAGATGCAAGTAGTTGAACACTGATTTACAAGAAAGCAGATTTCATTGTTCTACCAATTGAACTACATCTCCAATCATTGATCGGGTCATATAAACTACAATAAACATCTTTAAGAGTTCTATGTCTATAACTTAAGGTTTCGATTACTAAATTTTCTATGATAGCTATGATACGAAAATGTCTTGTGGCAAAAAGTATATTTCCCCTCACCTCATCTGACACCTCCCTCCCCACCAGATACAGATCAAAACACCCAATGGCTCTCCTCCAAAATCTCATATTGCTTGCAGTGCCCGCAACCCAAAAGCGTAAGGTTATGGCACCCTTTGGATATGTCAGACTTACCTTCACTTTGGCATAAAATTTGACAAGTAAAATATGTTGGATCCTGGAATGAGAATGCAATCATAGTTTTTAGTTTAGTTTTGTAATGCTCGATTTGGTAGTTTACCAATAAGTGTTAGCTTTGGGAGCAAGGCTAGAGTGATGGCTACACTTGCTCTCGATTGCGATGATAATGATAACATTGCTTTCTTCCTTCTTTTGTTCATCTTCTGAGGCAATGGGTCCTCTTCATAATAATCTCAGTGCTAGATTGAGTAACAAGTACGGTTGGCATGTCATGTTTGTTTAGCTTACAATTGTGAATTGGTAGGCCAATAGGTATTACAAATATGTCACACCAAATCTTCCACTTTATCTATAAGAATGTTACTCGATACCTTAGTGACGAGGTGAGATGAAAGAAATAGTGGAGTAAACGAAGCAATAACTTTGATAAGAGTTGGAATGATCAAATTGGCATAACCAATTGATCATTTAACTAATAATCTAGAAACCTTCGACGTAATCACATGATTAACTTCATTCACAATTTGCAAAGTCGGTTTTATGAAAAAAAAAAAGTATTATTATCGTATACGTTAAACTTTGAACTTCTGAAGTGTCTCAATATATCATACGATTCATAAAGATATCCTAATGATCCAAATATTAGATTATTTTACTAGACATCTAATAACGGCCTGAAGATGTATATGTCTTTCTAGTTAGTTTGAAATGCAAAATGATGACTGAATAAACTACAACTCCGGAGCTTGGAGCATTTAGATATAACCTTTACTCATGAATTATTTTTTCATAGATGAGATTTGAACCAAATACCTCATTAGTCTATCAGGAGGATCCTACGACGCTTATCTCACTTCCAGTCCAACATGCTTCAGCTAGGCTAACCCTCTACCTCTTGATAATTATGCAATCGAGCTAATAATTTTGTTGAATCGATTTATTTCATAAAATAATTCTCAAAAAATCTTAAAAGAAAATAATTATTTAAAGTGCAGCTCACATGACCCTCACTGCCAGTCACATGTGCAGCCTTCTGCTCACTCTCACTGCATCCATCCAAATCCACACTAACCACTCCAGTGACTCCACCACTAAACCCCATCGCGTAACTCTCACCCATCCCCAAAGCGCGTGACTCAAAAGATCCCAACAGTTTCAAAAGCGTCAGTTAGCGCATCTATTGCAGTCACACCAAAACTCCCTTACACCCCAAAATCCAACCGTCCCTTCAACTTGATTCCCACCAGTCAAACCATCCTACGCTTCAGATCCATCCCAACCCCTGCTGTTACCGTAACCGATCCCGCCTTATTAGGCTCCGAAACAACCAGGTTTGCTTTTTCAAAATTTAAATTCCCACCTCAAATTAACGGCGCCGTCAAACTCCTCCACCTATATAAGCTCTCAACTCACTCCCACACTCCTACACCCTTCATCTTCCAAATCCAAACTCTCATTTTCTCTCTGAGAATTTGAGAACCTTCTTCTTCTTCACACTCGAAACCCTAGATTTTCAGTTCAATTCAAAATGCGTGAGATCCTTCACATCCAGGGAGGCCAGTGCGGCAACCAGATCGGAGCCAAGTTCTGGGAGGTCGTCTGCGCCGAGCACGGCATCGACTCCACCGGCCGCTACGGCGGCGACGACGAGCTCCAACTCGAGCGCGTCAATGTCTACTACAACGAGGCCAGTTGCGGGAGGTTTGTCCCACGCGCCGTGCTCATGGATCTGGAGCCTGGCACCATGGACAGCGTCAGATCTGGACCGTACGGCCAGATCTTCCGGCCGGATAACTTCGTGTTTGGACAGTCCGGCGCCGGCAACAATTGGGCGAAAGGTCACTACACTGAAGGCGCTGAGTTGATTGACTCGGTTCTTGACGTTGTTAGGAAGGAGGCTGAGAACTGTGACTGCTTGCAAGGTAGTTTTCAAGCCTTGGTTTCCGATTTTATTCGAAAGCGTTTCGTGTGATTTTCGCTACCGGAAATCGTTTTCGAGTTCAATTTTAGTGTTATTGTATAGATCTATGCTTACTTACATTTTAATATGTTGCCTTAGCTATAGCATGTGTTTAATTTCATCGAAAAGTATGAGGAATTCGTAGAAATAGACTTTTAATTCCAGTTATCTACTAGAAATGGCATCTGTTTGGTGGATTGCGTAGGTTTATGAGTGTGCTACTGGTTAATTGATGTAATTGTTTTGATGAATTATCGCAGGGTTTCAAGTTTGCCACTCTCTGGGAGGTGGTACTGGTTCTGGAATGGGAACACTTCTCATTTCCAAGATCCGAGAGGAGTATCCAGACCGAATGATGCTCACATTCTCTGTGTTTCCATCGCCTAAGGTGTCGGACACTGTGGTTGAGCCATACAATGCGACTCTCTCTGTTCACCAGCTGGTTGAAAATGCGGATGAGTGTATGGTTTTGGACAATGAAGCTCTGTATGACATTTGCTTCCGAACGCTGAAGCTCACTACTCCAAGCTGTGAGTTTATACTTCTTTTGGTCTTCTGCCTTGTTAAAATCATACATATTGTTTTCATGTTCAATTAGAAAAATGTGTGGTTTACTTTTTATTCGCTTTAGATTTTTTTTATCTCATACGCTCTCATTGGGAAATAAGGTGCTGAAAATTTGAGTTGAAGATAGGGGTTATTATTGCATTGACTGTAGTGTAGTTCTAAATGCAATATCATCTATGCATAAAGTTAAAATTGTTTTATGCTTTGCGGTCTAAATCAGATGTGGTTTGCTTACATATGTCTGAATAGAGAGGGCATGGCTCATTTATATATGTCTGAATGCATCCTTTTGCATTTCTAGCTATATATATGTGCCAACGTTTTGTCTGCTCTCTTCCTTTTCAGTATTTTTTTTCCTTTATGTTCTTATGGAGGTTTTGGTCCCTGGCCTCCTCTCTCTGTACTCTCTTTTTTTCCTTCATTATTAAATAAAAATAGAGGGGTTTTCCCCTTTTAATACAAAAAAAAAAAAAAAAAGAAAAAAGAAAAAAAAGATGTGGTTTGCTTACCATACAGAAATTTTATTACCAAGCTAGTCTGACTTAGTAGACAGGCTAGTATCGGAGATGGATACTGATTGTCTGACCGTAGTTGGAATTTATTCCCATGTCATACTGTTTCCTACCGTATTTAGATGTTTTTAAAATTTAACTTAAAGGCTGCACTTGGCGTATCTAATTGGTTCTTAGATGAAGTTTGAAGAACAGATAGGTTCTAAGTTTCTATGCTGTTGCTAATTTTTTGACATCATGCAATGTGGCTTAAGCTAACCAATGATTTCTACTTGATTCAGTTGGTGATCTGAATCACCTGATTTCTGCTACCATGAGCGGTGTGACTTGCTGCCTTCGTTTCCCTGGACAACTCAACTCTGATCTCCGCAAGCTTGCTGTTAATCTGATCCCATTCCCTCGATTGCACTTCTTCATGGTTGGGTTCGCTCCACTTACATCTCGTGGATCCCAACAATACAGAGCACTCACTGTTCCAGAGCTCACTCAACAGATGTGGGATGCCAAGAACATGATGTGTGCTGCTGATCCTCGTCATGGGCGGTATTTGACTGCTTCAGCAATGTTCCGTGGTAAGATGAGCACCAAGGAAGTTGATGAACAGATGATCAATGTCCAAAACAAGAATTCATCCTACTTTGTTGAGTGGATCCCCAACAATGTCAAGTCCACTGTTTGTGACATCCCCCCAACCGGTCTGAAGATGGCTTCAACATTCATTGGCAACTCCACATCCATTCAAGAAATGTTCCGGAGGGTGAGTGAGCAGTTCACTGCTATGTTCCGAAGAAAGGCTTTCTTGCATTGGTACACAGGAGAGGGAATGGATGAGATGGAGTTTACCGAGGCAGAGAGCAACATGAATGACCTTGTTTCAGAGTACCAGCAGTACCAGGATGCTACTGCAGATGAGGAAGGGTATGACTATGAAGATGAGGAGGAAGTTCAGGAGGAGGCTTGATCTTTGATCTTTTCCTCAGCTCCTTTTCTGTTGGGTTATGTTGTGCATTTTATCTTGATTTGTTCTTAAAATCTTGTTTGGCGATTGGATTGTTGGGTTGGCCGTTATCGCATGCTTGGTTTTTATTGTAGTTATTTAGGTAGTGATCTGAAAATATGGTTGGTTTACTAAGGTGTGGTGTCTATCAGTACTCTGTTTACTGCAGAAATGACTTTATTCTGTTTCAATCAATGGGTGTATTTAAGCATATACAAAGCTAGATGACTATTGCCAGAACACACCCTTCTGCTACATAGAAGACATAACTAATCTATAGAATAATACTGACTCTGATTTGACACATGATAAGATAGTGACTACAATAACACACGGGCCCCGAATGATGTAGAAGATGCATTTGGGGGTGATCAAATTTAGTAGGCTGGTGCCTGTGCAGGAGCAACGTAGTATTCAGCTTTCAAGTTCATGTAGTTTACTGGTGCCTCTGCTACCAAATTAGCTGACTTTACTGGTCCTGGTGCAACAAATCCAGAGCTTCGGATCTCCGACATTTGCCTACGAGCATTTGCTCCTTGTGCTTCACATAGTTTTGGAAGGAACACCCCTGTAACAACAAGATCAACCGAACATGTCATTTACATGTAACATAATATGATGAGAAAACTTGGTGTTGCTAGACCATAGAGTTCAAAATGCGTACCTTCACCAGCTGCGAGGTTGAAGTAAAGGTCAACAATGTTGGGGCAGCTGCCGTAGCACTGAGGAGAGCAAAGCTTTTGTGCGAAGCAAGACTCGAGGAGAGAGTCGGATGAGATTCCGTAGGACTTGCGGTCTAGGCCGCAAGATTTGATGCACTCTTCGCTTTCGATCCAGTCCTTCAGTTTATCTGCTTCAATTTCAGATGTGCGGCATGTGTATGCTTCCTCTCCGCTCCTCTTTATGTGCTTCTCAAGCACACAACGTTTGGCTGATGATGACACCGCGAATGCACAAGTGCTTTCGTCTAGATTCTCACATGTCACTCCCCCTGCAAACCGAATTAATCTTCGTATCAAAGATCTTAATCGATAATCTCATAACATGTTTTGATATAAGAAATGTTACTATACACGGAACACGAGAAGAGTTGGATCACGAACCTAGAGTGCCTTGCACGCAAACGGCTAGCGCAAGAGCGAGGACTGCAAGGGTCATGAAGCCGAACTTAGAAGCCATAACCGCCGGTATAGCTGATCGAATAATGCAATAAGGTAAGCTAGGGATTCTGTTAAATGGCAGAAACTCTGTGCGTGCTTGACCTAAGAAGGAAGGAACTTGTATTTTGGGTTGTGAATATGCATGAGGTGGGAGAAGCCTCTTATATAGTCGTTTCCATGCTATAACTGTAGCATTTGGGAGAGGCTAGTTAATTAAATTAGGGAGGAGGATGTTGGACTTTGAATCTGAAAAAATGGACACGAACCCTACTTTAGATTTTAGTGGGAGATGAAGAATAGGACGTCCCCTAAACCTCGTTCAATTTGAGAACTTGCAGCTCGGGCCGTGTTCGATGGCTTTCTCTAATTTTTTTTTCTATGACTCTAATACTAACTTACTAGTCAATAAAACAACACACACGTCTGCCCGCTATCAATGCCGTAGAACTATGCGTTGGTTTTGGGTGTTTATGAACCATGCCACACCCAAATAGAAGTCTCTTTTAATTTGAAAGTTCACATATATAGTTTAGTTACCTTTCACTGTCTTGTTGATTCGTTTCGTTATTTTGTCATCGTTTTCCAGTAGTTCTTGGTGAGCCTAATCACTGCTATTACACCCTATTTTCTTTGTAAGTTCGGTTCAAAACCGTAAGGATTAAACTAATGAATCCACCAGATCATTAGAAACGCAAACCGAATCAGACGACAATGATTGTATTGAAGAACTAAATATACCTATTGAAGTTCATTAGTACTCGATAATGACACTCAAAACAATCAAAATGTATGTGAAACCGAACTATATGGATATTTTCTTTCCTTGCAGCAAAATAACTGAGAAGGATTACTCTTCATCTTGTCTTAACTGAGAAGGACACCAATTAGTTAAGTTGGATCAATCTGCCTAACTTTCGGTTATATGGTACCACTCTCCAACTTGTTGGGTGGCTTTTTATTTGCATGCATTTTATTGGTTCTTTGATCTCTCGTCGGATATATGAGGGGACACGTGTTGTTTCGGGTACAGTTTATAATTTCCCACATATATATTTACAGTAGTTATTTGCCGACCCTTGTCGGGTCAGTAGCTCGATTAGAGGCTTGCGAATGAAAAAGAGAATCCACGTACAAATGTGTAATACATAAACTATACGTCTTTCTCTATAGACTTAAATACGATAAACATATTAACAATCAAGTATGTTCAAGACTTGAGGTATCAAACCTTGACAGAATAGTTTGGGTACGTTGCAGTTTTCTTTACATGTCTACCAAACTTAAGCACTAGAAGTCTCTGCATATATGGATGCCGATGCCGGTCCACGTTTTAACTTTCAATTTCTTGAACAGTAGCTGTGTTTACTTCCTGTTAGTGTTTTTCTTATTTTTTTTTATTGTTGATTACGGCTTAGACTAAGCCGCTGTTAAGTTAGGAATAATCTCAAATTACGACAAGAACAAGAACCATCCCAGAAAGTTGGAAACAACAAAAAATTTCACCTTCTATGGCCGTCATGTACGTGCTCAAGCCTCAAGAGGTGACTGCATGATATGGACTAGCTCTGCTGTGCGTGCCTTATTCGTGGAAAATATGCACGGGTTGCTAATTAATTTGGTTCTTCATATGGTTTTCAATGCATATTAAGAAGAATAAGAAGAAGCTAGAGGCTAGGACTGACTGTTCTCCTCCGTGGTTTACGGGTGATTAGACATCATTGCAAGTTATCATTAGAGCAAAGACTACGGCTTAGATCGAGTTTGTTATAATCAACACACGAAGACATCAGTTTGGACTTTGAGCTTCTGGATCCATCTCCACGGTCTCAAGTATGAAGTATTACTCTACTGGGAGTACGTATAATTGTATTCTCTTCCTTTTAAGATAATCTACGTATAGATATACTTAACTACGTACATATTACTGAACCATATATACAGTAATTCAGTGCTGTTTGCATGTCATGATTTCTGCATCTGTACCCAAATGTCTACACAAAACAAAGCTGATAAAACTGAACCAAAGATTATTTGTATCTCTTGACTTCTTAATTACTTAACCAATTACCTGGATTCATCAATCTCTTTGATTCTGAACTAGTTGATGATGGAAACTTCCGAAGGGATCGCATGATCCAATTAACACCGAATACCATGTGGATGTGTGATTGAGGTTCAGAAATTAGATCAATGCGATCCCTTTGGAAGCCTCCACCTGCACTAATATTAGTGAAGAAGCAGACTAAGTTTGACGCTTTAAGCACGTCTTACTTTGATCATCAAAACCCTCTTAAGGCCAGAAACACAGGTACTCCCGCCAGCGATCGATCTCGGTGATGAACTAATGATTCAAAAACGAAATTCCAGTTTTTGAGAGATGAAAATATATATATATATATATATATATATATATATGAGCACTGGTTCTGGGTTGGGGTTCTTGAATTATATAGCAACAGAAAAGGTTGGCTGTTTTTGGCTTCTTTAATTTGTTCATGCATTTGGTGTGATTGAGGAAGTTTAGCTTGCATACATATATAAATACACATGTGAGTCATGAGAAATATGCTTCTTTCTCGATCAAGTAGTTACTGTAAAGCTAGCTATTTGCTTTCTGTCTGTATCCCTCATAAAGGGTATTGCTCACTCATGATCGCGATCGACTCACACATTTTGCTAATTCTCTCATCTTATACTAAAATCCTCCTAAAATAACAATGACTCAACTAGCTAATCAAGCACACGAAGCTAATCAGAATCCATCTATATATATATTTGGTCGTTTTCCAAGGTTGGTTATGTATGTGGTGGATACTTTTGGGAGTAACAATGAATGGCAAGACCACATGGCCTACGACATGGAATCCTTTGAAGTGTTCAATCTGAGATCCTGGTATGTAAGTTGTATGAGGGACCAAACGTCGGATAATAGTATGGGGCACTTGCATTTGCATATGGTATGTTATAACTTATGAGATAGGCAGATATGTGTTGTAATCAAACAGTGATTCTTGCTACCATGAAACGCAGCATTGTTTCCTGTCAGATAGTGACACATTCCTTCCCTCCCTTATTAGCAGCCTTGTTCATCCAAACTTCCATTCAATGCTAACCCCAAGCTAGCTAGCCTTCTAATCACATTTTTTTTACATGCATGTATCAAATGACATCGTTTCACCACGTAGTTAGCGTTAAAGAAGACAATATGCATGAGAGAGACCTAGCTAGTTGCGACTCTGCGAGCAAAGCGACTTCGATCCATGTCCATGTTGTTGCGCTTTCAAAGTACTCATAATGCGATTCTTAAAAACGTTTTTGCCTATATAGGTAGTTATGTATGCTTTTTAGCGCCCCACAAATTAACTTAATTAATTAGTTATTTCGTTAAAAGTACTCATCGATATATACTCTACTTATTATCTAAATGTTATAATTTTTTTTCCCAAGATATAATGGTTCCGCTTAGAAGAAAACGAATCATTCCTCTAGGGTGGATCTTTCAAACGTCTTAGATAAGTTCTCTAATTTCTTACCTTTTGAATTATCGAAATTTATCTATGTGAAAAATTATTAATTTATATGCCGGTGTGGGCCGGGTCGGGTATTTAGGGCTCCTGCAAACTCCCACCGTTTATTTCCCGCGTTTCTCTCTCACTGTAACAACTCAGAGCTTCAAACGAAGACGAAGACGATGACGGTGACCAACAGCGGCATCCAATACGCCGTTCAGATCATCACCAAACACTTCGGCAACCTCGTCGCCGTAACTCTCTCTCTCTCTCTATATCTCTCTCTAACTTCACTCCTCATCTCTATTTACACTCTTCAATCTTTTACGATTCTGCAGAAAGTATGCGAAACCCTACTGAAATCCGGGCCGTTAAACCTCGGCGCCCTAATCCGATCGACGGCGCTCACTCCCCAGCAAGTCAAGAACTCTCTCCTCATCCTCGTCCAGCACAATTGCGTCCAGCCCTTCACTCAAGAGTCCAGTAATTCTCTCCCCAACTCTCAATTTTTACTGGGTTTGGTTATTTCAATCCGTTTCGTAAAACCCTAGTTTTGAATTGGTTCAATTTCAGTAAAGTTTGTTGCTTTATGTGAATTTAATCAATTTATGGTTTTTTGCAGAGGCTGGGCTTAAAGTTCAGTACATTGCTGTGTATGATAACATACTCCATCGCCTTCGGTTTGCGAAGTTTCTGGCTGTTGTGGCCCAGGAGCTCGGTGATGAGGTTAGTTTGATCGTTTTTGTTCGGTGAATTTTGGGTGTCGATTTTTCGATTGGTGTGTGATTTGTATTTGGTTTGTTTTGTTAGTGCAAACAACTTGTTGCTGGTTTACTTGAGCATGGTAGACTTACACAGCAGCAGTTGATGGACAGAGCTGATCAGAAATCGAAATCAGATAGTACTGAAGGTAATCTATTCGATGTCACAAGATGATAAATGTGCTCTTCATGGCGATACATGTTATTTTATATGGGGGATATGAAGTACTGTTTCTGTGGTTTTGTTTCTGCAGTTCAGGATGTTTCTGCAGCTCAAGAGAACTTTGTTAGACTTGTGAATGCCCGTTTTGTTGAACGCTGCCCGGCCCCTGAACCACTTCTTGAAGAACCACCTGAACAAGAAGGTCCAAAGAAGCCACGCGGTAAATCTGCTAAGGTGATGGAATTAGATATTTTGTGTCAAATATGATGTATTATGTTTCGGGTAGTCCTCTCTGACGAGGAGCATTTGATAGTTAATACCTTTGTTGCATCTATTGATGAGAGCTGTATCTGTGTTTGGATAGTGTTATTTTAGGTTCCTGTTAAGTATCAGTTAATCTTCACATTATTGTTTTGTGTGTCAACACCTTTGCCAGTTGAACCTGTCTTAAATTAGTTTGTTTAATCAAACTGTGAATCCTTATAAATCAACATTTCAATCAACTTCACAGATGGTTCAAGTACCAGAGACCATAGAACAACGTGTTCTAGCAGCAGCAAGGCCTATGGAAGCAATAAGATTTTTAATTACGACAGAATCGGAAACTGATGATCCGTTACAAAAAAGTGAGAATAATTTCTCTAGTATGGGTGTTGGGGAGAAGGTTGGTACATGGATTATTGTTTGTAGTATGCAATTTCTTGAAGTCTAGTAATGTTCTAATATACAGATTTCTGATTTTATAGCGCAAGTTTGATGATTTGGATAGTGAAGAACATGGGTCTAATGATAAGGGAGTGATTCTTTGGCGTGCCAATTTTGAGCAGTTCATTCGTTGTCTAAGGCATAAGGTTGGTTTTCTGTCCGATTTTCCATTTTACAGTTATCAGTTCATTTTAGTAAGGGACGGCTTTTTCTTTTTAAACAATGTGTTGATACTTGAGAATGTATAGGTATGATTTAATCTCAAATATATTTGCTTACATGCTTTGCATACTGTGTATGACTTTTTAGTAGCAGAGGCTAACAAATTCATGTTCTCATGCATTTTATCAAACTATGTATATGGTAGTATGTGGTTTGTTGAGATGAACCTTGAAATCAAATGCACTTACCTTTTGAATGCATATTCGTTCTTTGGTTGACAGTAGCTGAAAAGGTAAGACAATCATATAGAGTGTCAAAACATTACCTAAGTTCTTTATCTTTCTCAGTAGTGGATAATGGGTTCTCTTGCTCTACCCTTTTTGATTAAATATTAAATGAGTTCTCTTGACTGCGTTCCTTGTTTTTCGTGTATGCTGCTCCCATAAGTGAATGTATTTTCTCTCTTCTCAAATCAAAGAACTAAAATAAAAAATTGAATCTACTTTGATATTTGATTGTTGGGCTTTAGGCTTGTATTGAGAGTGTTAGAGCACGACATGATGATGGAGCTGCAGTTGTGTTAAGAGCAGTGCTGAAGGCAACTAGAAATCAAGAGACCAAAGTGAAAACAGATTATTCAGGTAAGCTGGAAGGTTGGATTAGTATATGCCAAGTAGGTCATACACTGTTGACTACCTGTGCTTTAGTCTAGGACTCTAGGATAGATATATCTGTTTTGATCTGGTTAATCCAGCAACTAAGTAACTAACTTTTTGACCGTGACATTTCTTGAGTGGTTTTCCCATTCATATTTGATAGATATTTCTTCAGCGGCACAGATGGTCTCTTTTGAACAGTAAAACTGGAGTTATTATGATGTTTGGTGGTCTTATTGTTATAGTTATAACAATACAAGATACTTGTTAGTCAAAAGTTGTTGCTTTAAGTATTCCCTTTCGCACATATCATTTCATTTAACTGTTCTGTGTGTGTCCACTTCCATTTCAAACATCTAAGCTTTCTCCACTTACTGTTTATATGTTTTGCAATCTATATGCCACAACTGAGATGGTTTGTCTTATGGTTACACAGCTGGTTGGATCAAGTACCTAAATGTGACTTATTATCTAAAATGAAAGTGGATCTGTCGAAGTAATATGAAAATAAAGTGAAATCATGGAACTTTTGTACCTGGCTTGGTCATTCACCTTAAATAATTTGTGTCGATAATATTTGTAGGTCCTTTAAAGATGGATGCTATTTATGAGGAGGTGATGGATAGTGAAGCCTGCCCTAGTTTAGAGCAGGAATGTGTCAGAGCTCACCTCAGATTGTTGTGCGGAGCACCTCTTGTAACAGGAGAATATGAGGATGAGAATGAGGATGTGCTTTATAGCGTTGGTACACTGCCCTTTTTCTCGATCAATTTTGTATTGTAAAAATTTGGCCATCCTTTATCTTTCTAATGGATGGGTTGTATCGAGTTGCTATTGACAAGATTTCTCCTTTTTTTTTTTTTTTGTGCCATTGCAGACTTGAAGAAAATTATCGAACTGCTTCAGAATGATGAGGTTTGCCTGATTTTTGTTGTTCTCAAATATATGAGGTCTATCGTTACCTCACCAATATAGATGCCTAAGTATATTTCCTATCCTGCAGGTGGAGTCGATTGTTCTGAAAAGATATGGAAAGGATGCTTATAGAATATTTCGGTTACTGACAAGCCAGTCAAATGCTGGTCGTTTTTTTGAGACAGATAAGGTAATAACAATGTTATTGGTGCCACTTTTCTCAATCCATTAAGTTTTCTAGATTCAATAGAGCTCCTGTTAATATATTGCTCTCTTTGTTTAGCATATGGTAGTACCGTGTTAAACAATAGGAGATGCAACCACATCTTCAACACTAGGCGTGTACTTTTGTATGACATTAGTTGCTATTGCATAATCTATAGATATCTAGCTATGGGTGCCACTACTGGCAATCTAGAAAGTTTTAAAATATGGGTAATAACTTGTTAGTATTCTGCTCTTTGTTGAGTGTAGTTTGTTACTGTAAATAACTAAGACACCTGGGTTACCTGGCAATATATTGTACATGAGTGTTATATGACCTAATATGACATACTCTAGTTGTAATTTTGGTAACTCGTTTACTTGGTTTATTATAGATATCAGAAATGGCCCTTGTTGACAAAAAGGAAACACCTAAGATTCTTTATAAGCTCTGGAAGGATGACTACGTTCATATGGAGGTACTGCATATATCTTCTTCCTTTATTTATGTACATGTGGCCCTTTGTTTAGTGTTCTGCTGTGAGGTTTTCAACTTTGTTTATCAATTACTGAATCACAGACTTAGATTACTTATCTTGTGTAGAAGTCATATTGAGTACCATTATGTTTTTGTGCGTTTTTCTGGTCTGTGTGACGATATTTCATCTACTTGCAGAAATTATCATTGACAGCAGCTAAACAGTCGCAAGTCATGGTATGGAAAGTACACAAGTCGATTGTTTGGGAACATGTTTTAGATGAGATGTACCATGCAGCGTACAATTTGGTTAAGCGATATGATCATGAGAGGGAAGAGAATAAGGAGGTTTGTTGGTGCTTTCTCCTTACAAAATTCTTATTGGCCTATATCTTTTGTTGATTGCTACCAAATTCCTTTTGAGACAGCAATGACATGTTCTGGTTGTTTCATCACTCTTATGTAGTATATATTCTGCCAATTCTGTTCCTGCACAAAAAGCAATAGGGCACGTATTTCCTCTTGTTCTGTATTGTCAAGATCTCTTGTGGGATTCAAACGTCAGTTCTACATTTGTACTTGCTTTCTCGCAATGTCATTTTCTGTTTCTGCAATAGAAACATCGCCAAGTTTCAATGCATATTTTACTATCTAGATTATATGATATTCTGTCTATATTCTCTAGACAGTGTTTATATCTTCTTCATCATCCTTTGACCTGATATAATCTTGAGCACCTCTTTACATGTTATAATAGTTTGCTTTGGCGACTCTACAGGTTACAAATACCCCGAAGGAGAAACGCATTGGTGAGTTAGAGAAAAAAGCCAACCGCTTTCTAGCTGTTAGGAAAATCATGGCATCTTCCCTTCTGAAGCTTGATGATGCTCTCATGCTTTTCCATGACTTCTGATTCAGTGAGTCAGGGCTTATGACTGCACCACTCTTGGCACTTTCTTTATATAAACAGAGGGCATGTTAATTTCCTTATTGACATTACTTCTCAATCAATATATTAATCTCTTTTGTTTCCTCAACCGAGCAAAAGGGCTCTTTGAAATTTGTAGTGTGAATATGTTGGCAAATCCTTAACTTCCATTTTAGATTTGTTGGACCAGAGTGGACAATACGAACATCGAATTCCTAAATATAACCATTCATTAAGGGACAATACAAACATTGAATTCCTAAATACTAGCTTTGAAACCCGCGCGAAGTGGTTATATCCCAAAGCTAAAATGAGACTAGACTAAAAACCAAATATGGATATGGCCGGAGAAGAACTTTTGCAGAGAGATGAAGGAGAAAACTCAAAAGTCCAACACACCAACTGAGTGAGTTTTCCAGAGAGAAGAACTTTTGCAGAACGAAGAACTTTTGTAGAGAGAGGAACTTTTGCAACAGCCCAAACTTTTCTTGAGTTGTTTGGGTAGAATTGAGAGAAAGAGAGATGGTGGAAAGCTGGAAGTGAGAAATCGGGGAATACAAACGTAAAGTTGACATATACGTGGTGGGTTTTGGGCCTTCGATTGTAGCTGTACGTGGCTCCATCTTAAGGGGCGAGGACACTGTTCCGTGAACAGTAACCCCCCCCCCCCCCCCGCTTCGTTTAATATATACAAATAACAATTCATTAAGAATTAATTATAAAACACCACCCGAACTTTTAACGTTATTTTCATTTTCATACCTAACTATTAAAAACTTGTATTTTCATACTATAACTTTCATTCCGTTAGCATTTTGATACCTTGACCATTAACATTGTTAAATTTTGAAGGCATTTTCGTTATTTCAATAAATGTATCATTTTATACATTTACTTTAAGCAAAAATAAATAAATAAAATAAACTATATCGAGAAAGAAAATTTTATCAAATTTTATATAAAAATGGTATATTTAACCAAAAATATATTAAATATAAAATATCTGAAATATATAAAAATTAATATGGATGCTTGTAAAAAGCAGAAAGTTCGACGAAATATTGAGGATATCGTGGATATTTTTTAGTCCCTGATCATAATAACCCATTGATTTGGGTGAAGAAATGGTGTTCTCGAATTTGAACAATAACAATGAAAAATATTTTTATTTTTAATAACAATTTTAATGTATAATTTTTAATTTCAATTACAAAGATATCATGAATTGACATAAACTTCATTGAATATTATCAAAATTTAACAGTGTTAGTGGTCAGAGTATCAAAATGTTAACGAAAAGAAAGTTAAGGTATGAAAATAAAAGTTTTTGATAGTTAGGTATGAAAATGAAAATATCATTGTAGTTCGGGTGGTGTTTTCTAATTAATCCATTCGTTAATAATAAGAGAACTCACAAATATTGGAATCGTTAGTCTAACAGCCTCATAGCAATCAGTCTCCACAAAAATAGGCAAAAGATCTTGTGTCTTGAGCAATTGAAGATCAACCTCTAACTCATTTAATAAAACGGAAACAAACATCCAATCTAAAACGTGTCCACCATATTATCATCCGAGTCCTCCAGAAAATTTTTATCATCATCAACATCATCATTAGCCTCAGCCACTGCTGGTACACCCCAACTTTGATTTGAACTTAGCCACTGGTACACCCCCAGCTTTGAACTTAGCCGGAATCTCATTATACTCAGCTAGAATTTCCACCTACTTTTTCAAGTAACCGTGTTTCCTGGTGGAAAATCTTAGACATATTTGCAAGGTAAAATTTCATCTTCTCATGTCCAAACTCTAGTAAACTGTCTCCCAGCAATTCAATGTTAGTTTTCCCGAAGTCAGACATTTTCTTTGCACAATCTTTTTCTTTAAATTCCATGCAGGACATCACCAACTCTTGTTTCTTCACCTTATCCACAGTCGTGAGGAGTCCCAATGGTACTCTTAGTTTCTTGCTGCTGTTAAAAAAGACCAAAGAAAAAACATTAGTTATTTTTAGAGAAATTCGTCCGAATAGTATACGAACTTTTACTCTTTATAAACTTTGGTGTTTAAGTTTTGAAAATATCATAACGGTATCTCATGTTTCCATCCCGACCTAAGATTGATATATATAGCCATTAAGATGACCTATTTATCCTTAAGTTCTCTTTTTTTCTTAGTTTTTTTTATTTGTTTTCATATTCCAGAAATATTAGAAGAGGTTTTGCAATTTGATGATTTATGTTGGCCTTTATAAACTAAAGAAGATTGAAGAGGGGAGACATACAGAAATTCAATCATTGTTGTTTCCATTAATACTCAAGGATCTTGTTGTTGCCATTGACATTCCAGGATGATTGAGATGAAGAAGAGAAAGTGACGATGAATTTTTTCTCTACGTTCCTAAAAATATAAAAAGCCAATCATATGGAGTGTCAAAACATTACCTAAGTAACTAACCTTAACTTCCATTTTAGATTTGTTGGACCAGAGTGAATATCTTCTTTGATTCATAAGAAGCTGTGGACAATTGAAGCTATGTGAAAGCTAGCTATGTGAAAATGTCAAAGATGTGGACAATTCACTTTATTAGACTTTAGATTTGCTGCTCGTGCTTCTACTTTTTTTTCTTTGGTACAACTCACATGACATTGCTTAATCAATAAAGAAGAATTTTCATTCACTCTCTATTACTATTCATTGGATTTGTTTGGCAATTGAAGAACAATGCAATGCCAATACTCAATAACAAACTTGGACAGTTGGACATATGTCTATAAAGGAAAATAAAATGACACTAACAAATTTTCTGTGTGTTCAAATGAAAAAGTCTTTCGTAATACCCCATCAAATATAGTTATCCCACACTTTCCAGTCAGCATGTCAAAACCCAACCTGCACACTTTCCATCCTAATTGACTTTCATCTCATCATCAACATCATCATCAATCATATCATCATCATCATCAGAATCAGTTAGATCCTCCCTTTCTTCCTCACCTTCTTCCTTATCTCTGTCTTTGTGCTCATCTGGAATGTCGAAGAACTCATCTAGTCTCTTCAATTCTGCTTTCAAGTTTTCCAGAAAAACTTTACTTGAATTTGCCAGATAGAACTTCTTGTTCTCATGTTGGAATTCTCGCAAGTCGTCAGCCGCGGCCAACAAATCAGTATTTGTTGTGCCAGAACCAAGGATTTTGCTTGCACAATCTTTAGTATGGAATTCAAGGCATGACATCACCAGATCATGCTCTCTCACCTTAGCCACAGGTGAGAGGAGTTTGATAACAATATCTCTTCTCATAATTTTAACTTTGACTTAGGTTCTGTAAAAGAACAAAACAAAAAGAAGCGTTAAGTTTTATGCTCAGCTATATCTTATCAAAAACAAAATGTTTTAGAACTTTACCTCAACCACTTTTTAAAGTAGTCTTCATCTTGTTCCCATCTCATGTGAAACACAATCAAGTGTGCCTTACTAGCCCGTAGCTATTTTCTATCCAACCAGGACGGATAATAACTGATTAGAGGGTAGCAATTGAATAACCTTCATTTTCAAAACTTGATACACCAAAATTTATAAGGAGTAAAAGTTTGTATATTATTCGGATGAACTTATCTAAAAATAACTAATGTTTTTTCTTTGGCCTTTTTTAACAGCAGCAAGAAACTAAGAGTACCATTGGGACTCCTCTCACCTGTGGCTAAGGTGAAGAAACAAGAGTTGGTGATGTCCTGTGTGGAATTTTAAAGACAAAGATTGTGCAAAGAAAATGTTTGACTTCGGGAAAGCTAACACTGAACTGCTGGGAGACGATTTATGAGAGTTTGAGCATGAGAAGATGAAATTTTACCTTGCAAATCTATCTAAGATTTTCCTGGAAAATCTGTACTCGAAAAGTAGGTGGAAAGGTTAGCTGAGTATAATGAGATTCCGGCTAAGTTCAAAGCTGGGGGTATACCAGTGGCTCTAAGTTCAAAGCTAGGGGTGTACCAGTGGCTGAGGCTGATGATGATAAAGATTTTGGAGGACTCGAATGATGATATGGTGGAGACATTTTAGATTGGATGTTTGTTTCCGCTTTATTAGATAAGTTAGAGGTTGATCTTCAATTGCTCAAGACACAAGAATTCTGCCTATTTTTGTGGAGACTGATTGCTATGAGGCTATTAGACTAACGATTCTAATGTTTGTGATGCCATTGTTGGCCTATATATATCTACAGCTTTGGCTTTGCTCAATGGTTGTAGAAAACTGCCTTATTGCGTTTTCTTTGTTGAGTCTAGTTTTTAGCTTGCATTGTTCATGCTGCTCTAAGTCTTCTTCGTGACTGTAAACCTTAGAGCTTGAACTCAAAACTTCTTTCATCAACTCATATCATGTTGCATACCATGAGGGATGTGTAGTGCAACCAACCCAAGAAGCGTTCAAGGTTGAATCTGCTAGTGGTTAGCTGAATTCACGAAAAAGGCTTCGAAAAGTGTCCCATGTTGTAAGGACTAGGAAGGATAGCACTGTGGTAGTGTATCACTAGAACTATTATTCTTGTAAGAAGTTACTTCAACTTAGTGGAAGTTTTTTGTCTCTCAAGAGTTAGAGACACGCAGTTTTTCTCCCTGCATTCAGGGTTTCTGCGAGTAAAAAACTTCCTTGTGTTGTTTCTTTATTTGCTGCAATTTACTTTCTGCAAACTCGTATCCTGTGATTCTGGGATAGCACAAGTCATTGCTATCCTCGGATACAGAAGACAACGAAAATCAAAAAGGGCCTATTCACCCCCCCTCTAGGACCTTTAAGTGGTACCAGAGCAGTTCCTAGCCTTTGCTAGTAAGATCCTCGGGTTTTAAAATGGGTGATAGAGGCACCTCTGTGAACTGTCCTCCACTGTTTGAGGGAAGGAACTTTTCATAATGGAAAATCATGATGACCGCATTCTTTATTTCCCAAGATGATGGGAAACATTGGATGATGGTTGAGGCTGGCTGGTCAGCCCCAGAACGGACCTCGATCCAGGCAGGTGCAAGTATACCGAAGCCTAGATCTGAGTGGACCGATTCAGAAAAAATTGCTGCTCGGATGAATATTAAAACTCTCAACAGTTTGTACTCGGCTCTTTCTGAGGGGGAGCGCAAACGAATCATTACCTGTATCTCAGCCAAACAGGCTTGGGAAGTGTTGCTAACAACCTACGAAGGTAATGAGCAAGTGAGAGAACAGATGCTCCAAGATCTTTTGTTAGATTTTGATGAGCTGAAAATGTCTGAAAGTGAGTCAATAGATGAGTTTTATAGTCGTATTTTGAACATAACAAATCAGTGTGCTGGTCTTGATTCTCCTCTAGAACAATCTAGGATTGTCAGAAAATTACTTAGAGGTCTTCCTCCTAGTTTTGAGAATAAGAGAGTAGCCATACAGGAATCCAAGGATTTGAGAACCTATTCTTTATAAGAGCTAGTAGGAAACCTGAAAACCTATGAAGCCCATAAGAAGGGTTTGATGAAAGAAAAATCCATTGCCCTCTCCTCTGTCAAGGAAACTGAGTCAAGTTTACAGATTAAAATTTCTGAGGACGTCGAATACAGTCTAGAAGAGTGTGCCCTCCTCACAAAACAGTTTAAAAATTTTCTCAAGAAAAGAAGGAAACCATTCTCCTCGAACCGGGGTTTTGGGAAACCTAGATTTGGTGAGACATCACAAGATAGAGGTCATGACAGATATCCTAGGAATCCTCGTGTTGAGTCCTCTCAAGATAGAGGACAAGATAGAAATCCTAAGGGTAAGAGTTCCCAAAGAAGCGATGTGTGTTTTGAATGTAAGGGTGTGGGACATAGAGCTGTTGACTGTGCAAATAGGAGGATTCGGCCTCAGAAGGCTCTTACCGTCACGTATAGTGACAGTGAAAAGGATCCCTTGTCTGATCAAGAGGAGGACACTGTGGCTTTCATAGCTCGGGTTGTCCCTGATCCCTCTTTGGATCATGGTAAAGATCCAGTTGCCTTCATTGTCACGGTATCTCAGATCGAGACTCCGGAGGATGATGAAGATGATGATGGAATGCAAAAGTTCACTGAACTTGTCAACGCATCAAAGTCTATGTTATCTAAGATAGATATCCTGACCAAAGATCTTGCAAAGTGTGAAAAAGAGAAAGCAAGGATACAAGCTGAATTATTGTCCCAGCAAAAGGTGTGGAGAGCCGAAAAGCTGAGTCTAGAAAGTTCTCTTAGTGGTCTTAAGGCTGATAAGCTAGCTCTTGAAGTTTCTCTCAAGGAATCTCAGCAACAGTTTGCTAAATTTTCAATAGGGTCTGAAAAATTGACCAAGATGTGTGGAATGGGTAGACCAGATAAGAACAAACAGGGTTTAGGGTTTGGAACTGGCGAGAACTCTAAGAATAGTGGAACTGTGTTTGTCAAAAGTAAAGTTCCTGATGATAAAATAGTATCTAACAAGGTTGAGTCTCCAAAAAGATTCAAACCTACCTGTCATCACTGCGGTGTTCCTGGTCACATCCGACCTTTTTGTAGGAAACTCCAAAACAGCCAGGCATACCCTAGGAGAAACCAAGAGTCTACCAGTTTTCAGAGCAATAAGTCGGTTGCAAGTTTCTTCACATCTTTTCAAGCCACTCTAGAAAAGTCTCTA
>NC_020497.1:22520848-22522567 GCF_000184155.1 Fragaria vesca subsp. vesca | reverse complement strand
GAAGTTTTCACCTCAACTTTGTTTTTAGATCTAATGATCTGTGAGGAACCCCTAGATCTCTGGCATAGACGAATGTGTCACTTGAACCATCAGGATATAGTAAAGCTGTCTTCGAAAGAAGCCGTCAGAGGGATACCAAAGCTTGCCGGTATCCCCCAAGGTATGTGTGGTGAATGTAAAGTTGGTAAGATGACTCGGACCTCTCATCCTTTATTAAATGCTGATCCTACTACTCATGTTCTTGAACTGCTGCATCTAGACTTAGTAGGACCTGTTGAAACTAAAGTATTGGAGGAAGAAAGTATGCTCTTGTAATTGTTGATGATTTTTCTAGATTCACTTGGGTGAGATTTTTGTCTAACAAAGGTGATACTTTTGAAAATTATTACAGTGTTGCTAAGAGAGTCACAAATGAGAAACTGAATGATGACATGCATATTGTTAGGATCAGATCAGATCATGGTACTGAATTCGAAAACTCTTATTTTGAAAATTATTGTGAAGAGTTTGGTGTGCATCATGAATTCTCTGCTCCTATCACTCCACAGCATAATGGCATTGTAGAAAGAAAGAATAGGGTTCTTGTGGAATTATCTAGGGTTATGCTAGCTGCATCCGGTCTTGATCATTCTTTTTGGGCAGAAGCAGTAAACAATGCTTGTTACACATTAAACCGTGTAATTCTTAGACCTGGAACAACCATGACTCCCTATGAGATCTGGAGAGGTAGAAAACCAAATATCTCTCATCTCAAAGTGTTTGGAAGTCCCTGCTTCATCTATAGGGACAGAGAATATTTGACAAAGTTTGATGCTAAAAGTGACAAGGGTGTGTTCCTTGGCTATGCTGGAAATAGTCGAGCCTATCGGGTGTATAACAAGAGAACTTGCAAAATTATGAAATCAGTAAATGTGGCTGTTAATGATGCTCTTGTTTGCAAGAATGATGGGTGTGTTTTGTCTGAGCAGGTATCTGAACAAGAAGCTGAACCTACCTCATCCGAAACCAAGTCTGATCAAGGAGATAATGACTCAAGGATGGATGATGACACAGATCTTCCAGGATGGATGATGACTCAAGGATGGAGACATCTTCCAGTGATGGAGAGGAAGCTGTTTAACTCTGTGTGTTCATGGTGTTCTGTCTTGGTGATCTGTTTTATGTTTCTTCTAGTTTGTTTTCCATTGTAGGTTTCTATTTCTTTTAAAACCTCTCGGATATTTTATTCTCTGTTTCCCTTTGGTATTCCTTGCCAAAAAGGGGGAGAATTAGTTGTAGGATTTGCTGGTTGCTGGTTTATGTTTGTAAGACATTGTTGGTTTTTATGGCTGATCAATACAATGTTTTATGACTGTTTAATGCAATAGTAACTTCTCAGTGTTAGTATGCTAATAACTCAGTTGTAGTTGCTGTGTTTTTTCACTTGTTCTTGAAGTTGTTTTCTGCAGGTTATTTTCCCTACAAATGAAGTGCTTTGTGAAGGAATGCCAAAGGGGGAGATTGAAGGTATAAGGATAGTTGGCAATCCTTTCATCCTGCAAAACACTTTGAGATAATGTTATCTGATCAAGAACAAGTGGCGCTAATATCCCTTATGGTTTCAGGTAAAACATGCATCTGCATATCATTGTTTTTCACAGAGGTTAGCAGCTTCGCTTGCTATCCTAGTACTGAGTCTTCTGCTGTCCTGAGGTTCAAAGTCTGTTATACTAGTTTAAT
>NC_020497.1:22509505-22520627 GCF_000184155.1 Fragaria vesca subsp. vesca | reverse complement strand
ATCCGATGTATAAGCTGGTCCCTGTATGGTTCAAAGACCAGTTGCTATCAGCTGTGTCAAGGTCCACTAATGGACTGAGTAAGAGGGTTTGAAACCTCTTTGCTCCCTGTTTGAATCATTCATGTTTTAGGAAAGGGTTATTTGTCTTATTGAGATTGCTTGTGTCATCTCTGTGTTTGGACACATCACTTTCAGTATGGGAGCCAAACACTTCTGTCCAAACCTTTCTGAAACATGTTGAGGTCAGCTTGCATCATCCTTGATGCCATTGTTGGCCTATATATATCTACAGCTTTGGCTTTGCTCAATGGTTGTAGAAAACTGCCTTATTGCGTTTTCTTTGTTGAGTCTAGTTTTTAGCTTGCATTGTTCATGCTGCTCTAAGTCTTCTTCGTGACTGTAAACCTTATAGCTTGAACTCAAAACTTCTTTCATCAACTCATATCATGTTGCATACCATGAGGGATGTGTAGTGCAACCAACCCAAGAAGCGTTCAAGGTTGAATCTGCTAGTGGTTAGCTGAATTCACGAACAAGGCTTCGAAAAGTGTCCCATGTTGTAAGAACTTAGAAACAAGAGAGGGAATAGGTCTAGACTAGTTCGGGACTAGGAAGGATAGCACTGTGGTAGTGTATCACTAGAACTATTATTCTTGTAAGAAGTTACTTCAACTTAGTGGAAGTTTTTTGTCTCTCAAGAGTTAGAGACACGCAGTTTTTCTCCCTGCATTCAGAGTTTCTGCGAGTAAAAAACTTCCTTGTGTTGTTTCTTTATTTGCTGCAATTTACTTTCTGCAAACTCGTATCCTGTGATTCTGGGATAGCACAAATCATTGCTATCCTCGGATACAGAAGACAACGAAAATCAAAAAGGACCTATTCACCACCCCCTCTAGGACCTTTAAGGACTTTCTTTTTCATCTGATTACAGTTTACCTTATTTGTTCGTGGTCTATTGTATTTGTTAGGTTTATCTCATGCTATTAATCCATCAGTTTTTGCTCATTTTGTTTTCTTTGCTTTTGAATTTTATAGCCGAAAAACGACATGATGATGGCTGTCTGGTCTGCGGTAGCGGCGATCACTTCGAAGAGGACTGCCCGTGCTTTGATAAAATCCCACCAGGCGTAGAACTTGACCGAGATTACGACCGAGTCTGCATTGGTTGTGGGAGAATCGGAGAGATCTGCTGTTCCAAGGGAGCGTATGCTACTCTGAGGAGGTGTGGTGCTTGTGGCTGGGGTGGTCACTGGTACTGGGACGACAAGTGCAGTAAGGACTTTGTCCACCACCCCGACAGAGTCAAGCTCTCCTTCTTCAAGGACCTCCTCTCCGCTGAACAATCCTCTCTGCAGGCGAGTTGCTTCACTCAGACTTTCGTGTTGGACTTGTGAATTTTCAATTTTTCCGTGTTAATTTGTTTAATAATTGTTTAAACTATTGCAGAACAAGGAAGAGGACCAGGTTATGGTCGATCTTAGGAAGGACAACAAGAACGAGGATGACTATGGCACGGAAGAATATGGGCCAGAAGGTGAGTTATATTGCTCAGTGGTTTCTTGTCCAATTCTTGCTTGGGTATGTTTGTCCATATGTTTGTTAATTGAACTCATGTGCTTCACAGACTTGATAAGTTTTACGTTGTACTTGGAGTACTCTTGGATTTTCTGTATGCATGTCTTTGTTTCTGGTGATTGCTAGTTTGTTTCCATTGTATTTAGTGATTGCTGCTTTATTTGGAGAATACAGAAGGAAAATCGTGAATTAAGTTGTATTTAGTGATTGCTGCTTTTTTAAGATGCATAGCTAATTAGCTATAAGGTTCCGCCATTTTACCTTATACTATATGCTTCATTTACTTTGATCTGGGGAATTTTTTTGTTCACTTAGCAATTCACAGATCCATTAATTTGAGAATCAGTTGCAGGTGGAAATGAGTCTTCAGATCAGAGCAGGTTCAAGGGTTGTAAGGCAATCTCGGAGTTGGAGCAGGGAGCGATGCAAGTGGGAGAGACGCTGCCCAGATGATGATTTCATGCTCTAGAGTAGTGAAGACATGATCATGGTAAACCAAGGTGATTTTTGTAGGTTTTGGTCCTTTTGGATGACAACACAACGGTCTAGGTTAGTTCTATAGGTTAACAGTACAACGTGATGAAGATCTAAGATTCTGGAAACTGAGAGAGAAAATTGATCAAAGCACTATTTGTTCTAACAGAACGTTGATACTTTACCTATCTTCTCCTTTGTTTTCTTGGGTATTCAAAGCAATCTGAACATAAAGATCTCAGTTTACTTTGTATAAGGCGCTTGAAGCTTGCTAAGGACCTCTTCGTTGTATAAAAAGAGGGATGTTAATTTCCTTATTGACAATATCACTTCTCAATTTCCTAAGGATTTTGATCTCTTTTGTTTTCTCAACCGAGTAAAATGGCTCTTTGAAATTTGTATGTAAGTGTGGGTATGTTGGCATCATTATTGAAATCCTTAGACTTCCATTACCAATTTGACGAACCACAGTGGAAAAATGTTCTTTGATTCATAAGAAATCTGCGGACTATGCCAACATCAAATTACTTATGTAAGAAGCTGCGGACATTGCAGCAAGGTAAAAGAGAAAAGGTAGCAAGCCAAACAAGGAGTGTCAAAAGCTGCACAGGCTCCCAAAAACTCTGTAAGACAACCAATTCTATCTGAGATGAAATGAAATTACAGTCAGACTTATCTCAGCTGATTGGATCCTTGTGACAAAAAACTATACGTGGTCTTTACTCTTTAGTGTCAGATTTCGTTGTCCTGGAACTGTTGGGTTATTCCACCTTACTACATAGATGTTTTCTCTTCTCCAAAAGATCCCTTAGTCGAAAGCATAAAAGCATCTCCTTATCTAATGTGACTGCTTCGATATGCCTCCTTTGTTACACCATAATACACTGGTTTACTGCCGGAAAATGTGATGAAGTTCCAACCAAAATTCGAACCACCCACAATGTAGCTTCGCGGTAGCTGGCTGCTAACAAATGCTTTCTTCTCTGGGATAAAATTAGTCCATTGTGCACCGGGCAGTTGTTTATCAACAGAGCATCTACGTTGAACCGGCTGTGTTGGTAACTCATCTTCGTTTTCTTTCGCACACACCCTGTTATGGAGTGAATGTTGTTCATGTGTCCATGCAAACTTCTTCTGTGTTCCTGTATCCATGGCCATCTGGTTGTTTAGCGCCATGAGAAGCTTCACCTCTGCAAGTTGCATGTAAAATGTATCACATTAGACATGCTTCCTAAGTGACACCGGAAGCTTTCAATTCATTCTACTTTTTCATGATAAATAATGTCAAAGGAATCTGCAACTAAAAGTTAGTCACAAGTCGATTTTGGATAAAGAGGCATCATCCAAAGTAAACCCATGAGAAAAGTTGACTAGAAGGTGAGTCCAAGCATGGATCATAGGCGAAAAATCGAAGAACCAAGCAAATCAGTAACCATGAATGCCTTTCTTTCATGTTCATGCAAGTACTGTTGGGAAAAATAATATAATGGAAGTAACAACTCAAACCACACAAAGGATAAATATGCAAAGATGTAAAAGATAGAGGAAAGCGAACACCAGATATAACGTGGTTCGGCAATGTGCCTACGTTCACGGGGCAGCAATAACAAGAACTTCCACTATGAAATAATGGGTACACGAGATACACAACTTCAAGAACACTACCTGAAGGAAACCCTCTCTCACACTTGTTTTGCTACCAACTACTCTACACTCTCAACTTGGAGTGGACACTCTTCTCTACTTGGAAGATGGATGTTTGAGATGGATGAGATGCTTGGAATGAGCAAATGACTCTCCTTTTATAGGCTAAGGAGGAATCATCTAGACCTTTCATTAGTGCTCTCCCAATAAATGGTACTTCATGAATTTTCCTGTAACTCATGCCTTGACTATAACTCCAAAACCATCTATGTTCTTTGTGTAACTCATGTAACCTTGTGTAACTCATGTAACGTTTGTGTAACTCATGTAACTTATGTAACTCATGAAACCTTTCATTACTATTTTATTTATTTTGGTCTGGATATTATAACAAGTACATGGGATGCAATTATCATAAAAGAAAAACTCACGTTTCTGAATCTCATCAGCTGCTTTAGAATTCCGAAAATCAGGTGTTCGAAGAATCTGCATATAGAAAATCAATCTTTCAAAGAGTTGATCTCAAAAGTAGTTATCATAAATACCATACTACATCAACGCATTTGTAACTAACAAATCGAAATATTTGCTACATATAGTGATGCCAATATTTTCTCTTCAAACAAATCATGTGTATGTTCGGATATTCCCAAATAATTACTCTTTGGCTACACCCGTAAACCCAACCAGGGACTGCAGTAGCCTCTAGTTTCTCAGCAAACAATTACCCTTAAACCCGAAAAACCACTATTTACAATCTGAAATATCCACCATAAGTCCATAACTAAACTCTGAACATGCAGCTGTATTAAAGTGAAGTATTTGGTACCTAGAACAAGTTTCGATTATTAACAAAAATAATAGGCAAGAAGAGTGGAGGTGCGCTTAGTGCCAGACCCAACTAGGCCTGGTGTACATAAAACCACAAATTAAACTTGTGCATAACAACAAACACATGGGGGGTACATGCTCATGGTTTCAGCATTGTCTTCTTCCTCAGATTAGTAAAACTAAAACAGAGACCAACCCGGTAGAATTGTTTACCTCAATAAAATGGGGACGAATTTGTTGAAGGAGAGCGCGGATTTTGAAGGAGGGGGAGTCTTTCTCCATGGTGGTGTTGGAAAGCTTGCGTTTCTTGACGTCGGTGTAGTTCATCTGGGTGTGAGCAAGACAAGTGGGTTTTTGAGGTGGGATTGTTCCATGTGGCGGTGCCATTGTTGTTGTCATCTGTGGCTTTCTGCTCTCAACACGTTTCGATTTTGGGTCTTCCATGCTTGCTCTGATGCTTCTGTCGAAAACTACCACTTCGTGTTCATATATTTAGGTTTGTTTTTGGAGAGCGTATTCAGCGCACCGGGTGCGCCGCGCATCCGTCCATCTCTACCGTCCATTTGACGCGGATTTTTGATTTTTTCAAAATGGACGGCAGAGATGGACGGGTGCGCTGTATAATTTTCGTTGTTTTTGTTTATAAACCCAGTTGGGCCTGTGTCTTGGGCCTATGAAGTTCTTTCTTTTGACTTGAGCTTTAAGCAACTCTACTTGTTACATTATATTTGCTAAATTTTCATTTAAATTATTTAAAAACATACCAAAATCCAATTTTGAATGTTATTAGTGAACATCATCTACTAGTAGTGTCCACAACAATAAATTGGTGGGCTTTCGATGAGTTGTCTCTTTTCGACGGTAGGTGGATGAGATTGGGATAACAGTCGGTGGAGGTTTCTTTTTCAAACAATTTATAAGAAAATACAGATGTACAACACAAAATCTCTCAAAACTTCCCATCCCATTTAGTCTAAATAGAACGTTGTGGGAAGGAAGTGAAACGATATTGGATGATTTGTAATATAAGTAAAACCTAGAGAGACAGTTTTATCAGCCAGAAAATCATCTGGACGCTTTTAAACATGATCAAATATTATAAAGTTTTATAAAAATAAATTGAAGAAAAATAGTATCGAGCTTATTCAAATCCTTATACTTGTTTATTTCGAACGTAATTTTCAACTCGCTCCCACTACTTGGACTAATTTTCAGAACTTGAAATGAAATGTTGTGAATGTTAGTTTCTAACTATTTAATATCCACTTTTGTGGGTGACAAAGCTGATGATGATCATCGGTCCATGTCATTGTGTGAGACAATCATCAATCCCTTAGCATGTTTTTCATGTGAGAAAGTGACATATAACTAAGTTCTGACTTCATAATAAATTGGATATACCAAGTTAGCTATTGTGGCAACTGCCAAAGCTTCGTGACTTGCTAGTTGCTAATGATTAGTTTTCTTCTTCTATGCATACTCGATTATCTTCGTTCCCTTAAAGATATAAACGTATAATGGAGCACACTGCCATGGCAGGGATATTCATCGTCATCAGTCTCTACTTGTTCTGCAGGCTGTTACTCTCCTTTTGGGTTTTTCCTTTCCTAACTCACCGGAGGCTCAAGAAGAATGGTTTCAGTGGTCCATCTCCATGTTTTCCATTAGGTAATCTCAGTGAGATGAAGAAGAAGACTAACACTCAAAGCTCGTCTTGGACTAACAAGATCTCCCATGACATATACCCAACTCTATTCCCTCACTTCGCTCGCTGGAAAAACTCCCACGGTACGTAATATGATATCGACCATTAGTATAGTTTTTCGACTCGAATTTTATCCTGTTTTTGAGTTGTGATTCGTGCAATGTAGGCAAGGTGTTCGTCTACTGGTTGGGCACAGAGCCATTTTTGTATATAGCAGATCCTGTTTTTCTCAAGAAGCTATCAAGTGAGGTCTCTGCAAAGAAATGGGGGAAACCTTCTGTGTTCAAACGTGACAGAGCTCCTATGTTTGGCAATGGCATCGTTATGTCTGAAGGTGATGAATGGGCTCTTCACCGCCAAGTTATCACTCCTGCGTTTAACCCTGCCAACTTGAAGGTACACTTCAAGTGTTAGAAGTTGACCCCTCATTAAGTCCTTAGTCCTTATAGCTAAGTGAGTGACAAGCATAACAACCAGTCATAAGTTTTTTGAGGAGATATCTCATGTGTATAAATACACCACGTTAACATTATAATGTCTAATAGTGACATATCAGCTAATTATTGTGACATCGATCTATTGATTTACTTCTAGGTTTAAACGCGGTACACAAAAAAAATTCATCGAAAAGTTAAAGTTTATATCCATGCTACGTACAACATTTTTTTAATAGCAGATTGAGCATCTTCAATACACGGTGTGTATCTACACATACATATGCGAATGATCAAGATTATGAAGACGAAATTTTACGTCTATCAGAAACTAAATTGTGTTTTGTCTAAAGTCAGAGTTATCCTAAGAACTTGATCGAGCTTTTATTAGAGAAAGCATATTCTTCTTTTTCGTTTTTTTTTCTTTACCCCTTCTAGTTTTATATATAAACAACCTCAGTTATATTAATCCTGCGTCCAATCTACAGGCAATGGTGGGTTTGATGGTGGAGGCTACCAGATCAATGCTAGATACCTGGAGTAACCAGCTCAAAAATTCCGGCACTCGAGAAATTGATGTAGAGAAATCGATCAGAGAAACAGCAGGGGAAATAATCGCCAAGGCAAGCTTCGGCATTAGTTACCAAAGTGATAACCATGTGTTTGGAAAATTAAGGGCCTTGCAAATCAGCCTCTTTCAAACGAAACGTCTTTTAGGTGTTCCATTTGGGGAATTGTTGTACCTCAAGCAAGCCCTCGAGGCCAGAAGACTTGGAGAAGAAATTAACCAACTGTTCTCACCGATCATATCTGCACGAGAGGAAATGATTAGGTCAGGATCGTCTCCTCCGCAGCGCGACTTGCTTGGGATATTGCTTAACCAGAGTGATCAACAAGGCAGCTTCAGAAAGACTATGACAACACAGCAGTTGGTGGATCAGTGCAAGACATTTTTCTTTTCAGGGCATGAGACATCGGCATTATCTATCGTATGGACGATGCTACTTCTGGCCACGAATCCACAGTGGCAAAATGAACTGAGGGAAGAGATTAGGGAGGTGGTCGGAGATGAAGAAATTGATTTCGACATGCTTGCTGGACTAAAGAAGGTAAGAAATTATTACGTATCATTTGACGATGCATTAATGTATCGATACATACAGTACTAGATCGACAAATTTTTTTTTTTTTTACCACAACAAAGAAATAGTCTACTATTTTCAATGCATTACATTAACTGCTTCATATATGGTTTTGTTGTTTTTTTTTATACGATATATGGTTTTGTTGTTTTTGACTTGGTAATTGGTACAGATGGGATGGGTGATGAATGAGGTTTTCCGACTATATCCTTCAGGACCAAATGCACAGAGGCAAGCTAGAGATGACATTCAAGTGAGTGAGGACCTAACGATCCCTAGAGGAACCAATATGTGGATCGACATTGTGGGAATGCACCATGACCCTGAGCTATGGGGTGAGGATGTGCATGAGTTCAAGCCAGAGAGGTTTAAGGACGATATACATGGTGGGTGCAAGCACAAAATGGGTTTCTTACCTTTTGGTTTTGGAGGAAGGATGTGTATCGGTAGGAACATGAGCTTCTTGGAGTATAAGGTTGTGCTAAGCCTGATACTTTCTAGGTTCTCTTTTACTGTTTCTCCTACATATTGTCACTCTCCTTCTACTTTACTCACAATGAGGCCATCTTATGGCATGCCTCTAGTATTCCAGCTCTTGGATTGAAGATTGTGGCTACCGTACCTTTTGAGTTGTAAAATCTCAATCTTTAAGTTGTTTCAAAGACTCATTATTCTAGCATACCACATCCTCATATATGTGTTTTCATAAAGAGTGTATTTATGCGTATCATTCTGACATGTGTTAATTGAATATGATTCGTTTTAAGTTAAAAAGAAAATGTTATAAGACTTCTCTATTTTCAAAAACTACATCGCTTGTCTGACATGTGCTTCATTTAACAGTTTCGTGATGGAAATTGAACGGAGGTACTACGTTAATTAATACAAAAAAAATTGAATCTAAGTATCACGTTGATAACATTGTGACTTCGAGCACCAAAGTTTCATTTAAGATAGTCTCAAAACACTGATAGTGACAAAAACCAAATTATAAAATTAAGCCTCGTGGCAAAATGATAAAGAAATTGGTTTCAACATGCTTTAATTTGCTGGACTAAATAAGGGTAAGAAATTATGAGTGATACTGATAATTATAGAAAATAGATAGAAAAATAGCTTCATGATTTGTTGTTTTTGAGTTAATTAATTGGTGATACTGATACAGATGGGATGGGTCATGAATGAGGTTTTCCAGCTATACTCTTCAGCACCAAATGCACAGAGACAAGCTAAAGATGACATTCACGTCGATCAGTAAAGACCTAACAATTCCTAGAGGAACAAACATGTGGAACGACGTTGTAGCCATGCACCATGGCCCAGCTCTATGTGCATGAGTTTAAGCTAGAGAGGTTCAAGGATGACATACATGGTGGGTGGAAGAAGAAGATGGGTTTCTTGCCCTTTGGGTTTGGAGGAAGGATGTGCATGTATTGGTAGAAACTTGAGCTTCTTGGAGTATAAGATTGTGCTAACCCTAATTCTTTCTAGGTTCTCTTTTACTATTTCTCCTACCAATACACGAAGCTCTCTCTCTGTTTCTGGGTTTACCATCTTCTTCTTCATCGTCTAGCTTGACTCTTCTAGCACTATAATATACACTCGTATTAATCTGGTATGGTTGGATCGGTCCTCGTTGTTTCCTGCTCTATCTCCTGAAAGAGTAGAGGAATCAAATAGGACTGAGAAAGCAAGTTCATTATTGAAGAATAGTACGCAAGAAATAAAAAAGATTTGAATCATCCACAACAGTGGCTGCATGTATAATAATGATAATATTGTATTACAAACGAGTAAAATATCGTGGGCGTGGGTTTTATATACACAATTTCATAAACACATGGAAAGAACGTTTTACATCGCAAAGATAAGAATAGTTTTTCCAGATATGGGTCCAAATCTCCATCTGGGAATTGATCGCGTGCTATGTACTACATGCATTACACCCATTACAAACAAAAAGAACTCCATAGTTGATACTTGATAGTTCGTTCCTTTTGTTTTCCTTTTGAAGGTAATGAACATAGAGTAGCTAGCTCTTCAAAATCATGTTAATTTTATCAATGGTGAGATTATAACATAACAAATAATTTGATCATAACGTACTCAACAACACTACAAGCAAAGAAATTAAACTATCCATGACAAAAATGCAACCAGTATTTCGATCTCGATCGGTCTGTTTGATTAAACAACAGTTTCAATTTATGAACAGTAACAATAATCGGTGCTTACATAATGTTCAACAACTTGTACCATTCTTCCCCGTGAAAAAGTACAGGTAAATTCTGACACGGCTTCTCTACCACTGAAAGTAGAGGTAGTGAAAAAAAAACACTAGGATTATATAAACGTTTGCAATGACTGACGCATGTTGAACATTTCGAATCCAATACGACTAGTACTCGATTTCCAATTTGACGAAGGCAGCCCTATATTTTCAGTTAAAGTTGTTTTTAAATTTGCCTTTTGCTCAGCACTTGATCGTTTGTAGACTTCTAGCTTGGAAGCTAGTACTCGATCAGTGTAATATTGCTCGTCCAGAATAGTGCTGGATAAGTAGTACGTAGTGATCGTCAAAAATAAAAGAATTTGTAAATTGTTACGATACTATTATCAAAATTTGGTCATGAAATTCAACAGACATGCTATACCGTAAGAGATTTACGATATAACAAAATTTTCCACTATAATTAAGATAGCTATTCAGAAATTCTCTGTCAAGGCAAATTGTCATACTACATCAAGTACGAATTGTCATACTATATCATCTAGCCGTCTATAGAAATTCGAGTGTTTGACGATTGTCATCATCAAGTACGTAATCGGAAAAGGGTGTGGCTCTCCTGTAGTCTTCTTGTTGGCTTAAACCAAAGAAAAACTATCATACTTTTAGTCAATTAAGGGCTCCAAATATACAAGTAAACAAGATTGAATTACAATGCCAACACACTGATCTTTCAACTGTATATACCAATTGCCTCCTAGCTAGATGTTGACTTGAGAGTTGAGAATGATAAGTACGTGTTAATTGTCAAACAACTAGAAAATTAGTAAGTTAACTACATCACTGTATAAGAAAACAAGATCGAAAATTATTGTTTAAATGAAGATCGAGTTCATATGACACGAAGAAAAACTAGAGTGATTTGCTATAGCATCATATATTTTTCAACTTTATTGACCTTTTATTTTGGGAACTGAAATTTACACTCCTAATTTTATAATCCACACTCCTATTTTCTTCTTTTGGTAATTTAAATTTTGTCTTTAGTGACATGTGTTTTGTTTTTTGTGAAAACTTTACCAAAACAGGA
>NC_020497.1:22502701-22509485 GCF_000184155.1 Fragaria vesca subsp. vesca | reverse complement strand
TTGTCGTGCCCATAAACGTACAATTCATAATCATTACTAAAAAACTGCTTTTACCTCTGATCGAGAAAGCTCTTTTTCCGGCCACCATCTTCACTTCATGTCTATTATTCTTGTTGATTTTGAAGAGGGCGTCCTCATTCCTCAATGCAAACTTGGATCATAGATAATTAGATAAACAAGATGCAAAACAGGCAGTGAAAGATTTAGGAGATCGAATCCTCAAGATATTTAGTATTACAGTTCTGTTACCACTTACCAGAATGCCAGCAAAGTATATATTAAGCTCTTGTAATCAATTGAGGAAGTACTTTGATCGAACTCGATCTATGTCATGCATCTCACTATCTATTTATTTCACTCCTCGTCTGGAACACATCTAAACCAAAAGAAAAAAAAGAAACAACATTCCCTTTGCATATACAACACTCAGAAAGGAGGAGATCGATGCAGAATATATATATATACAGAGACGACTTGATGCATTTATCTCGTATAAAGAAAAATGTGTATGAAAGCCTTCCCATATGCATGCACTAATTAACTAGTTAATATCGTTTAATTAAGTTAATAAATTAGTCGTCTGTCTTTGTATCTCAAATAAAGCCGCAGCGGATAATCAACATGAATCTCTAAATGTGATTCTCGATCTATTGTTGAAACTTGAAAGCGGACCAACAATAATAAAAAGCTTAAGCTTGACAAAAAGAATCAAAAATACTATTTCAATCTTGACCAGATAAACCGATAGACTGGCCGGACTACGACACAAAGGATGGAATTTCCATGGGAATTATTAGCGTGATTAAATAATTAACCCAGCAGTTTAACGAGTCTATGTAGAGTAGCCAAGCCTACAAAAACAAGTTTAGTGTAAGGTAATACACGCTAGCTTGATTAAGCTAATTAACTAAATAATCTTATTCTGCCATATATATATTAGCTTGGTTTGCTAATTATTGCCACTTGGTTAAGCTAAATGCTTCAACTTGTTATTCAAATTATTGCAGACCAATAATGGAGTTTAACGCTAAATGTTTCAACTTTCAACCATGGTTTGCCTTGAATCAATAGAACGTACTCAATAATGATATACTGGAAAATTCTAGAACGAAACTTTAGTGAGAATGTAGAATATGTGCAGTGCAAGGATCCATTACATATGGCTCGACGAAATCACTTTAGATGGAAGAATTACTTCTTCTTCTTCTTCTTCTTTTTGGGAAGAACATCTTGTATACGATAGTAATCATAGTAAGTTGTCACTCTGTGATGTTACGATTTCATCACTGCATATATATATGTATGTATATATAGAAATTTAGAAACATTTGTTAAGCTGCAAGGAATTTAGAACACGAAGATCTCCTGAATGGCAGGGTGGTCGTAGTTGACTCGTTAAAATTTGGCTCTCGAATAATATATGTAAGAAATGATGATACTTGTATTTGTATATATATATATATATGGGTAGGTTAATTATGGAAATTTGATTAATATATAACATTAAGAGCAATTCAAGATTTCAAACCTGACCCGTATGGCCTCTATATTGGGTCTGGTCCTGTCGAATCTTCGACCGATGTATATTTGTAGCAAGAGTTTTAACAAACACTTAGACATACCTTTACTTCGTCAAGCACTAGATTTAATTGGCAGTAGTAGTCCATAAAGTGCATGTGTATTGATGAGAATGACCATGTAAATTTGTACACACTTAATCTGGATAAATTCTTCATGTGAAAAGTTCAATAACCTATATGCATGCTAGCTTGAATTCCATACAACTTCGTCTTCTTCTTTTTTTTGTTCAAAAGCAGAAGTCCATACAACTTTTTTCTCAACAAAACAAGTCCATACAACTTTTAGACAGGAAAAACGAAACTATATGCAACAACTTTGGGTAGGGAAAACCAATAATGCTTCATCAATTTTCACGCAGCGGTTAAGATTTCTGATCACAATCAAGTCAAAGCCCCTGCATTAGCCGAAGAAATGTTCATTTTTAAGTTTTTCTTTTTAACCAGAATCTAACATAGAATTTTAAGAAAGCTTGTATTCGTATTTGTATTAATAGATCATGAAATTATATAACAACTTTAAATCTTAATTCAAAAATTGAGAAGTATATATGTATTCGAATACACGGTAGTGATGACAAATACGTGTATCGTTGTAATATGACCGGGTATGTGTAGAATGTATAATACCGGTACTCGATCAGTTCTTATATGTTTGATTCTGCTAGTCAATTTCAACCCCCTTAATTACCCCAATGAGATGAATCAATTTAACCACTGTATATTAAACATAAATCCATATATATGTTGTAGATTAACCTCTGCTAGGCTCATGAAGAATAATTCTAGAAATTGATTTTCAAGATCCTCAATTTGTACGTGGGTGTTGACTCTCCTCCGACCAACCGCTTTAACGGACAGTGGGTCCGTACGTCGCCGTCGCCGTCCACACCTCCACCGGCGCTGTATATTTCCCAGCTAGCTGCAATTAATTTTTCTCTCATCTAAATAGTGGTCGGAGATATAGCAGCCGCAAAGATGACAAAAACGAAATAAAAGAAAGTAATTATTAGTAAAGGGTTTCAAATGTTTGAAAAAAAAACCTATTCAAAAGCCACGTCCTCACTAGTGGTCTTCGTCAAACTTCGATCATTCCTCGAGGAAATTATTATTTGTACCCGGAACACCACCTGTTTTTTGTTCCCTTTTAATCTCATTGGTCCACGTGTTTTATCCTTATTTATGATTGGTGTATTTAATTACTTTTTTTTTCTTCCACCCCGTGCTGGTCTCCACATGAATCTGAGTTATATGATTGGCCGGGTACAACACATGTCAGTGCCACGTGGTTTTCCTCTTCTTGTATTCACAAACACATACGCAGAGTTCTCTCATCGATCATCACTTCTTCTAATAAGTGCGTACTTGTTGAAATATTAGAAGGCTATGGAGTTCATTGGGCGCTTAACAATGGGGGTCTCCATTGTCGTCGTTCTGTACTTATTCTGCAGATTGTTACTTTCTTGCTGGGTTTTTCCTGTCCTGACTTACAGGAAGCTTAAGAAAAATGGTTTAACGGGTCCGACGCCGAGTTTTCCTTTAGGAAATCTTAGCGAGATGAAGAAGAAGAATAGCCAAAGCTCTTCTTCTTCTTCTTCTACCCATGACATACACTCAACTCTCTTTCCCTACTTTGCTCGCTGGCAGAAAGCCTACGGTAAAAACCGACCTAGGAAAGTTTTTACTTACATATATAGTTTTTCATCATGCATGATCAAATGTAAGAATGTACTTATGCAGTACATTGTTGTTACATATTAATTAATGTGTTTGCTGTTATGGTGGTGCAGGGAAAATGTTCGTTTACTGGTTGGGCACAGAGCCATTCCTATACGTAGCAGACGCAGCCTTACTGAAAAAGTTGTCGTCGGAGGTCACCGCGAAGAATTGGGGCAAACCGGCGGTGTTTAGACGCGACAGAGCTCCCATGTTTGGGAATGACCTTATCATGTCCGAAGGGGATGATTGGGTTCGTCATCGCCATGTTATCACTCCGGCATTTAACCCTACTAACTTAAAGGTACTTATATCATATCTCTTTCTAAACTTGAATGAGTTAAGAAATAGAAATTTACAAGCTTTTTTTTTTTTTTAAGAATACCTAGCTCAATTGTATTCTATGCGACTATGTGCAGGCAATGACTAGTTTGATGGTGGAAACCGCAACAACAATGCTAGACAACTGGACTACTCAGATCAACACTTCCGGCACGCAAGAAATCGAGGTTGAGCGTTCGATTTCAGCAACAGCTGGGGAGATCATCGCCAAGACCAGCTTCGGTATTAGTTACCAAAGTGGTCGCCAAGTGTTCGAAAAATTGAGAGCACTACAAATGACCCTCTTCAAGACGAACAGTTTTGTGGGAGTTCCTTTTGGCAAATACTTCTACCCTATGAAAACCCTTGAAGCCGGAAGACTCGGGGAAGAAATCAACCAGCTATTTTTGTCGACATTGGCGAACGGAAGAAATCGATTAGATCAGAGACTAAGCAACACGACCTTCTCGGAATGCTGCTCAAAGAGAGCGATAAGCCGGGCAACTTCTCGAGGTCTCTGACCACACAGGAGCTGGTGGACGAGTGCAAGACATTTTTCTTCGGCGGCCACGAGACAACGGCATTGGCGATCACATGGACAATGCTACTTCTGGCTACCCATAGAGATTGGCAAGACGAACTGAGGGCAGAGGTTAATCAAGTTTTGGGAGATAAAGAAATTGATGTAAACAACCTTGCTGGACTAAAGAAGGTAACAACTCGATGCAACCACGTTATAATGTTATATCATATCATGCATGTGTTAGTGTTATAAACTTATACCAATACGGTGCTACTTATCTTGTACATAGATAAAGTCTATAGTGTCTAGCTATCACAATAAGATGGAGAAGAAAACACATTGCATGGTCGTCATGTTTTTTTTGTTTAGGGTTTTAGATAATTAGTTGCATGGTCTCCATGGTAGTATCGTATTCAATTAGTTAAATTAAGAATTTGCATGTATATGGAGGCCGTCAAAAATTGGGTACGTGTGTATGAATAGGCCTTTTCAACTTTGGTCTCTGGTCATGTCCTATTCTCCAAACCTTGGGATTGGTCAATGGTCAAACAACATTGGTAAAATATTAGGCGCGTCCCCATAGATTTGTCATATGCTAATTCTTAATTAATAAAGGGTGCTAAATCCTAAAGGAATACCATGTCATACTCGCAAACAATAACAAAGTGGCATCAGCGACAGATTGTTTCTAAATTAGTCATGTGTTAAGCTTAAGCTGTTGTTAATTAATATTTTGTTTTTGCTTAATGCAGATGGGATGGGTGATGAATGAGGTTTTCAGACTATATCCTTCAGGACCAAATGCACAGAGGCAAGCTAGAGATGACATTCAAGTGAATGAGGACCTAACAATCCCTAGAGGAACCAATATGTGGATCGACATTGTGGGAATGCACCATGACCCTGAGCTATGGGGTGAGGATGTGCATGAGTTCAAGCCAGAGAGGTTCAAGGATGACATACGTGGTGGGTGCAAGCACAAGATGGGTTACTTGCCATTCGGGTTCGGAGGGAGGATGTGCATTGGTAGGAACTTGACGGTTTTGGAGTACAAGATTGTGCTGAGCCTAATTCTGTCTAGGTTCTCTTTTACTGTTTCTCCTACATATTGTCACTCTCCTTCTACTTTACTCACAATGAGGCCATCTTACGGCATGCCTCTAGTATTCCAGCTCTTGGATTGAAGATTGTGCCTACCGTACCTTTTGAGTTGTAAAATCTCAATCTTAAGTTGTTTCAAAGGCTCATTATTCTAGCATACCGCATCCTCATATATGTTATCACAAACAGTGTATTTATGCTTGTTATTCTGACATTCTGACATGTGTTAATTGAATATGATTCGTTTTGAGTTCAAAAGAAAATGTTATAAGACTACTTCATTTTTAGAAACTAAATCGTTTGTCTAACATGTGCTTCATTTAACGGTTTCATGACGGAAATTAGACAGAGGTACTATGTTAATTAATACAAAAAATCCAATCTAAGTATCACGTTTCATAAGCTAGTCTCAAAACACTGAGTGATAGAAACCAAATTATAAAATTTAGCCTCGTGGCAAAATGATAAAGAAATTGGTTTCAACATGCTTTGCTGGACTAAAGAAAGTACGTAAGAAATTATGAGTGATACTGATAATTATAGAAAATAGATAGAAAAATATAAAATTACTATACCGTCATGCTTGCTGAATTTTGCTGAATTTCATGACCAAATTTGAAATCAACCACCCCATGTTGGACCCCCCTCCTTTAGTGATATACCGAACGGTGTTCGGTAGACAAACCCTTGAAAAATAGCTTCATGATTTGTTGTTTTTGACTTAATTAATGAGGTTTTTCGGCTATACCCTTCGGCACCAAATGTACAGAGACAAGCTAAAGATGACATTCACGTCGATCAATAAAGACCTAGCTAACAATTCTTAGAGGAACAAACATGTGCATCGACATTGCAACTATGCACCATGACCCAGTTTTATGGCATGGGTCTTTTCTACTATACATATGTGTATAGCATATATCAAGTCGTGAGTCGTCCGATCGTCTTGAATTTTGAATTGCTAAACGATCGGACGGCTCACGACTTGATATATGTCATATAAATGTGTATAGCAGCCGAACCCGCTCTATGGGGTGAGGACGTGCATGAGTTTATGCTAGAGAGGTTCAAGGATGACATACATGGTGGGTGGAAGAAGAAGATGGGTTTCTTGCCCTTTGGATTCGGAGGAAGGATGTGTATTGGTAGAAACTTGAGCTTCTTGGAGTATAAGATTGTGCTAACCCTAATTCTTTCTAGGTTCTCTTTTACTATTTCTCCTACCAATACACGAAGCTCTCTCTCTGTTTCTGGGTTTACCATCTTCTTCTTCATCGTCTAGCTTGACTCTTCTAGCACTATAATATACACTCGTATTAATCTGGTATGGTTGGACCGGTCCTCGTTGTTTCCTGCTCTATCTCCTGAAAGAGTAGAGGAATCGAATAGGACTGAGAAAGCACGTTCATTATTGAAGAATAGTACGCAAGAAATAAAAAGATTTGAATCATCCACAACAGTGGCTGCATGTATAATAATGATAATATTGTATTACAAACGAGTAAAATATCGTGGGCGTGGGTTTTATATACACAATTTCATAAAC
>NC_020497.1:22460892-22502681 GCF_000184155.1 Fragaria vesca subsp. vesca | reverse complement strand
TGATGGTTCGTTCCTTTTGTTTTCCTTTTGAAGGTAATGAACATAGAGTAGCTAGCTCTTCAAAATCATGTTAATTTTATCAATGGTGAGATTATAACATAACAAATAACTTGATCATAACGTACTCAACAACACTACAAGCAAAGAAATTAAACTATCCATGACAAAAATGCAACCAGTATTTCGATCTCGATCGGTCTGTTTGATTAAACAACAGTTTCAATTTATGAACAGTAACAATAATCGGTGCTTGCATTATGTTCAACAACTTGTATCATTCTTCCCCGTGAAAAAGTATAGGTAAATTCTGACACGGCTTCTCTACCACTGAAAGTAGAGGTAGTGAAAAAAAAACACTAAGATTATATAAACGTTTGCAATGACTGACGCATGTTGAACATTTCGAATCCAATACGACTAGTACTCGAGTTCCAATTTGACGAAGGCAGCCCTATATTTTCTGTTAAAGTTGTTTTTAAATTTTGCCTTTTGCTCAGCACTTGATCGTTTGTAGACTTCTAGCTTGGAAGCTAGTACTCGATCAGTGTAATATTGCTTGTCCAGAATAGTGCCGGATAAGTAGTACGTACATACTGATCGTCAAAAATAAAAGAATGTGTAAAATTATTGTTATGATACTATTGTTAAAACTGGATGGCCTTCTTTTACTATAATAAGATAGCTATTCGAGTGTTTGACGATTGTCATCATCAAGTACGTAATGGGAAAAGTAAAAGAAAGATTAAGGCTAATATGTGTGATTAATTGTTTAATTAAAGTTGACATACTCTACATCTATATATATAATTGAGTATAAGAATTGACAAATGACATTGGGTGTGGCTCTCCTGTAGTCTTGTTGGCTTAAACCAAAGAAAAACTATCATACTTTTAGTCAATTAAGGGCTCCAATTCATATACAAGTAAACAAGATTAAATTACAATGCCAACACACTGATCTGAAACCAATTGCCTCCTAGCTAGATGTTGACTTGAGAGTTGAGAATGATTTTTTTTTTTTTAAACTGACAAGAATTAGGCGATATCAGTTCCTCTGTAGCAGTCTGATGGTTGACAGAGCACCCACTTTACCCTAAAGGGAAAGTTGACTTGAGAGTTGAGAATGATAATTCTATGTTAATTGTCAAACAACTAGAAAATTAGTAAGTTAACTACATCATTGTATAAATGAAGATCGAGTTCATATGACACGAAGAAAAACTAGAGTGCTTTGCTATAGCATCATATATTTTTCAACTTTATTGACCTTTTTTTTTTTCGGGTTACATATGGTCGTGCCATAAAACAATTCATAATCACGAGTTCATGACTAAGATTCGAAAAAATTGCTTTTACCTCTGAGAAAGCTCTCTTATTTCCGGCCACCATCTTTCCCTCAATGCAAAACTTGGATCACAAATCAACAAGATGCAAAACAGGCCGTGAAAGATTTAGGTGATCGAATTCTCGAGATAATTACAAGTTTGTTACCAGAATTCCAGTATAGTAAATTAAGCTATTGTAATCAATTGTCTGATCGAACAGTACTCTATGTCATGCATCGTCTGGAACACACCTAAACAAAAAGAAAAAAAGACAAAAACAACATTCCCTCTGCAATTTTGCATATGCAACACTCAGGAGGTTGGGTATAATGCAGAATAATATACAGAGACGACATCATGCGGTTATTTCATACGAAGAAAATTAAATATGCAAGCCTTCCCCATGCACTAATAATTAACTAGTTAATATAAGTTAATCTAAAGTATTCATATAAAGCCGCAGCGGATAATCAACATCAATCTCTTAATAATGTGATTCTTGTTATTTGTTGAAAGCGGACCAACAATATTATAAAGCTTGACAAAAAGAATCAAAACTACTGTTTCAATCTTGACCAAATAAACCGATATATAGAGACTGGACTACGACAAAAAGATGGAATTTCCATGGGAATAATTAGCTTAATCAATTAATCAACACATAAGTTTAACAAGTCTATATAGAGTAGCCAAGCCTACAAAAACAAGTTATATATATCGAGTAGCTTGATCATTTGCTAATTGCTACTTAATTGGTTAAGCTAAATGCTTCAACTTCTTATTCAAATTATTGGAGACCAATAATGGAGTTTAACGCTAAATGTTTCAACTTTCAACCATGGTTTGCCTTGAATCAATATTAGAACATACTCAATAATGATATACTGGAAATTAAATTCTCGAACGAAACTTTAGTGATCGAGAATGTAGAATATGTGCAGTGCAAGGATCCATTACATAAGCATAATTAAACAAATCCCGATGGCTCGAGGAAATCAGTTTAGATGGAAGGATTACTTCTTCTTCTTCTTCTTCTTCTTCTTCTTTTTCTTCTTCTTCTTTTGGGCGGAACATCTTCGTTTTTATCACTCTGTGATGTTACGATATCATCACTGCATATATAGAAATTTATAAACATTAATTTGTTAAGCTGCAAGGAATTTAGAACACGAAGATAGATCTCCTGCATGGCAGGGTAGTCATTAGAGATACGAGAGGGGGTCGTAGTTGACTCGTTAAAATTTGGCTCTCGAATAATATATGTAAGAAATGATGATACTTGTATTTTTATATATGGGTAGGTTAATTATGGAAATCTGATTAATATATAAGATTAAGAGCAATTCAAGATTTCAAACCTGACTACCCTACGTCCGCCATGGCCTCTATATTGGGTCTGGTCCTGTCGAATCTTCGATCGATGTATATGTAGCGCGCAAGAGTACGTTTTAACAAACACTTAGACATTCCTTTACTTCGTCAAGCACTGGATTTAATTGGCCGTAGTAGTCCATAAAGTGCATGTGTATTTATGAGACTGAGCATGTAAATTTGTACACACTTAATCTGGATAGATTCTTCATGTGAAAAGTTCTATAAAATCTATATGCATGCTAGCTTGAATTCCATACAATACAAGTCCATACAACTTTTTTCTCAACAAAAAAGAAGTCCATACAACTTTTAGACAGGAAAAACGAAACAACATGCAACAACTTTGGGTAGGAAAAGCCAAATGCTTCATCAACTTTCAGTGGTTAAGATTTCTGATTTTCTGATTACAATCAAGTCAAAGCACCTGCATTAGCCGAAGAAATGTTCATTTTTAAGTTTTTCTTTTTAACCAAAATCTAACACTAGAATTTTAAGAAAGCTCGTATTCATATTTGTATTATTAGATCATAAAATTATATAAACAACTTTAAATCTTAATTCAAAAATTGAGAAGTATATATGTATTCGAATACACGGTAGTGATGATAAATACGTGTATCGTTGTAATATGACGGGGTATGTGTAGAATGTATAATACCGGTACTCGATCAGTTCTTATATGTTTGATTCTGCTAGTCAATTTCAACCCCCTTAATTACCCCAATGAGATGAATCAATTTAACCTCTGTATATTAAACATAAATCCATATACAAGTTGTAGATCAACCACTGCAAGCTAGCTAGGCTCATGAAGAATAATTCTAGAAATTGATTTTCAAGATCCTCAATTTGTACGTGGGTGTTGACTCTCCTCCGACCAACCGCTTTAACGGACGGTGGGTCCGTACTTTGGCGTCGCCGTCCACATCCACCGGCTACTGTATATTTCTCAGCTAGCTGCAATTAATTTTTCTCTCATCTAAATAGTGGTCGGAGATACAGCAGCCGCAAAGATGACAAAAACGAAATAAAAGAAAGTAATTATTAAGTAAAGGGTTTCAAATGTTTGAAAACAAATAACCTATTCAAAAGCACTAGTGGTCTTCGTCAAACTTCGATCGTTCGTCGCCGTGTCTTAGCTTTTCTCTCTCCTTCTTCTCCCCCGTCCTATAAATACCTGGTTTTCCTCTTCCTGTATTCACAAACACATACGCAGAGTTCTCTCATCGATCATCACTTCTTCTAATAAGTGCGTACTTGTTGAAATATTAGAAGGCCATGGAGTTCATCGGGCGCTTAACAATGGGGGTCTCCATTGTCTTCGTTCTGTACTTATTCTGCAGATTGTTACTTTCTTGCTGGGTTTTTCCTGTCCTGACTTACAGGAAGCTTAAGAGAAATGGTTTAACGGGTCCGACGCCGAGTTTTCCTTTAGGAAATCTTAGCGAGATGAAGAAGAAGAATAGCAAAAGCTCTTCTTCTTCTTCTACCCATGACATACACTCAACTCTCTTTCCCTACTTTGCTCGCTGGCAGAAAGCCTACGGTAAAAACCGACCTAAGAAAGTTTTTACATACATATATAGTTTTTCATCATGCATGATCAAGTGTAAGAATGTACTTATGCAGTACATTGTTGTTACATGTTAATTAATGTGTTTGCTGTTATGGTGGTGCAGGGAAAATGTTCGTTTACTGGTTGGGCACAGAGCCATTCCTATACGTAGCAGACGCAGCCTTACTGAAAAAGTTGTCGTCGGAGGTCACCGCGAAGAATTGGGGCAAACCGGCGGTGTTTAGACGCGACAGAGCTCCCATGTTTGGTAATGGCCTTGTCATGTCCGAAGGGGATGATTGGGCTCGTCACCGCCATGTTATCACTCCTGCATTTAACCCTACTAACTTGAAGGTACTTATATCATATCTCTTTCTAAACTTGAATGAGTTAAGAAATAGAAATTTACAAGCTTCTTTTTTTATGAATGCCTAGCTCAAATATACTTTATGCGGCTCTGTGCAGGCAATGGCTAGTTTGATGGTGGAAACCGCAACAACAATGCTAGACAACTGGACTACTCAGATCAACACTTCCGGCACGCAAGAAATCGAGGTTGAGTGTTCGATTTCAGCAACAGCTGGGGAGATCATCGCCAAGACCAGCTTCGGTATTAGTTACCAGAATGGTCGCCAAGTGTTCGAAAAATTAAGAGCGCTACAAATGACTCTATTTAAGACGAACCGTTTTGTGGGAGTTCCTTTTGGCAAATACTTCTACCCTATGAAAACCCTTGAAGCCGGAAGACTCGGGGAAGAAATCAACCAGCTATTTTTGTCGATCATCGACGCAAGAAAGAAATCGATTAGATCAGAGACTCAGCAACACGACCTTCTCGGAATGCTGCTCAAAGAGAGCGATAAACCGGGCAACTTCTCGAGGTCTCTGACCACACAGGAGCTGGTGGACGAGTGCAAGACATTTTTCTTCGGCGGCCACGAGACAACGGCATTGGCCATCACATGGACGATGCTACTTCTGGCTACCCATACAGATTGGCAAGATGAGCTGAGGGCGGAGGTTAAGGAAGTTTTGGGAGATAAAGAAATTGATGTAAACAACCTTGCTGGACTAAAGAAGGTAACAACTCGATGCAACCACGTTATAATGTTATATCATATCATGCATGTGTTAGTGTTATAAACTTATACCACTACGGTGCTACTTATCTTCTACATAGATAAAGTCTATAGTGTATAGCTATCAGCCTGTCACAATGAAACGGAGAAGAGAAAACACATTGCATGGTCTTCATGTGTTTTTGGTTTAGGGTTTAGATAATTAGTTGCATGGTCTCCCTGGTAGAATCGAATTCAATTAGTTAAATTAAGAATTTGCATGTATATGGAGGCCGTCAAAAGTTGGGTACGTATGAATAGGCCATTTCAACTTTGGTCTCTTTGGTCATGTCTTATTCTCCAAAGCTTTGGGATTGGTCAACGGTCAAACAACATTGGTAAAATATTTGGCGCGTCCCCTTAGATTAGTCTTGCTAATTCTTAATTAATTAATTAGGGTGCTAAATCCAAAAGGAATACCATGTCATAACAAAGTAGCACTTTTTAGATGCCACTGGGAAGTTTCATAATCTGATCATTAGCGACAGATTGTTTCTAAATTAGTCACGTGTTAAGCTTAAGCTGTTGTTAATTAATATTTTGTTTTTGCTTAATGCAGATGGGATGGGTGATGAATGAGGTTTTACGATTATACCCTTCGGCGCCGAATGCGCAGAGGCAGGCAAAAGCTGACATTCAAGTGAGTGACGACCTAACAATCCCTAGAGGAACAAATATGTGGATCGACACTGTGGGAATGCACCATGACCCTGAGCTATGGGGTGAGGATGTGCATGAGTTCAAGCCAGAGAGGTTCAAGGATGACATACATGGTGGGTGCAAGCACAAGATGGGTTACTTGCCATTCGGGTTCGGAGGGAGGATGTGCATTGGTAGGAACTTGACGTTTTTGGAGTATAAGATCGTGATGAGCCTAATTCTGTCTAGGTTTTCTTTTACCATTTCGCCTACTTATACTCATGCTCCTTCTATTGCGCTCTCTCTCAGGCCTTGCAATGGCTTGCCTATAGTTCTCCAACCCCTTAACTAGATATCGAGGATGTCAGCAATATGAGTCCGTTAATTACCTCTAATTAGTAAAGTTAGCCTGAGAAGTTAGCTGATCCTGTATAGGATTGTAGTTGTGAAGGGCATTTTTCAGGGCTCTAGAGCAAGAGCCTAGAGGCCTTTGAATATGTTGTTTTTCTAGTTGCTTAATAACATTTGTTGATTTATTATTATCAATATTCACTTGTCAATTGATGAATTTGGTGTTGTGCTATTACTAGAAAGACTAAACTACATAGAAATGTAGTAGTGTTGAATTTGGTAGAAAGAATTTGGTAGAAAATGTGGCCTAGTGTAACAAAGAGTCTGAACTTTTTGGAGGCTTGAGACGAACAATTAAACATGCATAGGACCTCAGAGATTTGCGACCGAGTTTACAAACATCAATGCCCAAGTGATAGGGAGATTAACCAAGTAACGATATCTTCCCCATGAAAAAGCAAGCTTTCCTCCCCAGGAATCCCTGGGGAGATAACATACATGGATTCAGATATTCAGATGGAACCTCCACTTTATGATCTTCAAATAAATCAAATCAACCTTGCATGCGAAGACTAGACATGCATATATTAATTCCAGACCCTTCGCGTCATGCATGAGTGAACTACCAGGCGCCATTGCCCTAGATCGAGAATCCGAAACCAAGGCTCTCCCCTATATAAATGACAAGCCTTCTGCCCAGATCATTAAACAATATACATATGGGTTCTCTAAGTCTCTACTCCAAAGCTTAGGGATGTCTTCTATGACATTGCTCATTGTTTTCTCAGCCTAAGCTTAGGGTGGCTTAATTGATTGTTAAAGCTAGGGTGGCCACGACCACACCGTTAGTCGTGGGATTTGAGAGAATGATTTGGTTGATTTTTATATTTTTTTTTTTTTAAAAACACCATTTTCATCTTCTCCAAATCCGACGACTAAGACAGTGTGGTCAATATTGGGTACCGGAAAATGCAGAATTCCTGGGGAGGAAGTTGGGGAGAGGAGGCAGTCCTTCAAGGCGGGAAACAAGTGCCAAATTAACCTCGTAAGCTTCTTTTCCTGTGCTGACATGAATTATGAGGTAGCTTTTTATAAGCTCACAGGTCTCAGTCTGTCGGTTCCGAATTTTGGATGCCTTTTATTCATTATTCTTTTCCTTGGAATGAACAGTTTGAACATCTAAAAGAACAAAGTTGAGCAATTCTAAAACAGAGGTAAACTAGGTGGAAAACGCACATGCATCCATTGTTTCTCATATGTCACCAAATGCTGCCACCCAATCTCTTCGAGCAGATCCAGTTTTTCTTCGTAAAGCTTCTTCTTTGGAGGCTCCGTATTCTCTTGAATAATGTCATTCAAGACCTGTGATCGAAGGAGATCAAATTGATGAAAGACTCAAAACATCAAACTGCCACTGACAATGGATGATCCACTTCATAAAAGGCAAGGGGATCAGAAAGTACCTTCAGTGCTGTTCCAAGCCTTCCATGATGTTTCTCGCGTGTCACTGTGAGGATTCCGTATTTAGAGGATTTCACTTCAACCCATTTTTGAAGTTCTTTAAAAGTATCTTCAAAGTGTTCAAGCAGGACACCAGAGCCTGGTCCAGAATCAACAGTCTTATCTGCCTCTTTTGAACCTTCAGTTACTTCTGACGCCGAAGGCTTATCACCCTGCATCAATCATGATGATGGCAGCGGTGCTCCATTAATTGTTCACAATAAAAATTGAAGCATGTACTGATTCAGAATACTACAATGGGGGAATACATGAATAAATATTTTTTTCCCCGTTTACTAAACATGTTTATACTATTACTAACTGTATAACCATATAAGCAGAACTTTCAGAAAATCAAATCTGGCGTGCAACTTTCAGATGCTTTCCTATACTTCAATAATTGCACCAAAATGTGAAATTATAATATACAACTATTCAAACCTGCAAAGACAACATATCTGCCAGTGCTATTCCTTTCTGGTACAATGCCTCTGCTAACTGATCACGAGTGGTTTCCATCTTCTTTTTCATTTTCTAACAAAAATAATTAATACTAGTTATGATAAGTGGGGAATATATTCAAAGAATAAGGGTTGTGATAGTTGTTAATCCTCGCAAAGTAATTTCAGCTAACTACACACCTCTGCTTCCTCATCTTCGGGATCACTTCTAAGTGAAAAGAATTTTGCTAGCTCATCTCTGTCGATACTATCAACAACCTCATTTGCTGCATCAATAACCTGCAAAGCAACACTTATGCTCGTATAAGATAGCATATTAAACATCTGTCAAGGTAGGGAATTCTACACTGACCACATTCAAATAATGGTACAAGTAGACATTCACATTGTCGACGAAGTGATGAATAGCAAGGTTGCTTTACATGATGAGATTCAATTGCCATAATCTATGAAAAAGATTGTTTTCGTTGTTTTAACATATAATGTAGTACTTCCACAAATAGCTGCAACAATCATGGTTACATTATGTTTGAATCATACCCTATCACACTTTAGAGACCTAAAGTACAACTGCTGTTTCTATACATTAACATGTTAGAATTTGACTTGGATAGACCTTCTGAGAACCCCACCCCAGACACTTGCAGAACCCAATTAAGTAGTTGTGGCTCATAAAAAAATAATTCTAAACTGCTCAGCCCATCTTATTTATTGATGAGGACTTGTAGGCAAGAATTCTTTCTTTGTGACTTCCTTTTTACTTCTCTAATTGAAGAAAAAAAAAGAAGAAAAAACTTGTTCCTCCCTCATCCAAAAACACAGAAAATATAGAAATCTTTAAAACACTATCCTGTGCAGACTATCATTATTGATCATGCAGTTGTACTAAATTACCTCTTTGTCATGACAGACTTTGTCCTCGATATTGTTTCGAGAAAGCAAACCTTCCAAAATCTTTGCAAGCAGTGGGGTGTGTTGTGGGTATTCAGACTGCAAAGACAAACATAAAACACATAAAATTGGTGACTCGGGAGCATAGCCTCAACTTGAGGCATAAAATGAAATCCTACATAGGCGTAAATATCCAATGCTCAATTAGGCTAAGAAGCTGTAGTTCCAGAAAAAAGAAGGAAAAAGAAATAAAGTAGAATCTCAAATGGGTGTGGTGCGCGTGTGTAGAAAACTGGCCAGTTGAAGCATTGCAGTCAGAGCACCACCATCCGTGTTGAATCAAGTAAAACCAAAGTGCACAAGTTGAGTAAATGAGGTAACTAGACTCATTTTCGGATGCAGCTTGAAATAAACTTACCATGTCTACATTACATGAAATGACTTTAATCTAAGTTTATCTTTCATGTAAGCCAAAAACCTAAAATAGTCAATTTCTCATCACAGAAGCCTTCTATATCCTTTAATATATACCATGACCAATTGACTCTATGAGCTCTAACCTTAAGAGAGGTAGATAACTTTTTCCACTCTGAGCGTTCTTCATCATTGTCTTGTTTGAGGCTTGTAAGAACTTTAATCTTCGCATCTCGAACCTGATACAAATTACCGACAGTAAGTATCTGTACCTCAGATATAAGATCTACAAATCTAAAAATCTAAAGTGATAATTAGCAAGAGGTTTGATAATAGAATTGCCACATCATAGATTGATATGAGTACTTGATGGGGTTATCTGCAACTGATTTTGAAAAGCCATAACTATGTGTTGTTGAATTTGTACATGTTGAGTTCTAGAACAAGTGCCACATATATCGTGGTTTTCAAACCACCCCATTCTGACATGGCAATAATAGTCATTACCAACAGAAGTACAATTGAAAAATAGAATGTTGTAAATGATCCACTAGTTGAATAGCCACATGCATAGGTGCCAATACAAAATGAGCATAAGTAACGGAAACCCACTGCTAAAATAGCATTCCCTGTATCTGTCACTTAGGAAAGTTGGACTGTTGGAGTGACTTAATAACAAATCTTTAAATACTGTAGGAGATGAGTAAAAGGTTGTCAACTATATTTCAAAATCAGAACTTGCAGAGTTTAGGAACTGTGGGCTCCATAAAAGTATGATGCATTCATCAGGATGAAAAAGTATTTTTATATGTGCCTTACACACCTCATCTTGTAAACGTTCAGAGACAGCTTTGGTGGTAGTAGAAGAACCTTTTCCTTTGTCTTCATCCATCTGTACAAGTATTGAAATAAAACAATTCATCACATTTTTATATGTCAAATTACCAGTAGCAATAATATATCTAAATTACATTCGTTGTTTTGGCTAATTACCTTATTTGGTGGCACAATATAAGAAATCTGATACGACACAGGGTTCTTTTTCGGATCTTTTCCTTCTCCTTTTTTAACATAAGATAACTTCCCATAGGAGATAGCTCCAAGTAAAACAGATCCTTGCAGTGAAAACTGCAGATATTTTATTAGTGTAATTGTTAAACACTATAAATAAAATTACTTGCAAAAAGAGAATAGTACAATACAGTACCTTTGGGAGCTTGTCTTTGGATGGTGGGCCCAAATAGATTGCTTCTTTTTTCCTACCCAAAATTCAAAGTTAGATAATTGTTATAAAATGGATTTATAAAAGCATAGAAATACATTACTCGACTGCATACCCTGGAACTAAAACTGAGGACTTATAAGCACCATTTCCCATCACAGGGCCATCCGGTTGGGAGAAAAAACTCAAGCGCATTACATCCTGGTTAAAAAGAGAGCAGGTTCCGTTAATCAAAAAAGAGACTTGATTGCATAATACAGCTTCTGAAAATGAGACCTTGATTCAAATTGGTGTTATAGGGAATGGGTACTCAATCTACATAAGGACAATGAGAGAAATGCATCATTTGTTCCAATGATATACAAAATCAGGTCTCGAACTACCAAGGGAAAGATCTATTCGTACTACATAATCAATTACTCCAAGACTGATATCATACCTTCTCTTCCAATTTTCTTTCAATGAACAAAACCAGCTGCTTCAATTTTTCCAGATATTGCATGTTGTCGTGCCTGAGGTTTGAAACACGTTAACTTAGATGAAGTTGGAATAGCATAAATGCGACAGAGCATTTAACTGAGGTAATTTCATAATCAAGTTGTGTATTTATTATATAGAGAAATAGTTATGTAAATTTAATAAGAAAACTGAATTCTAAATTTTGGTAGCAACAACAAGTCTCAATTTGCAGCGAGGAAATAACAGAAATGGTACATGTCGATTCATGAAATGAACCATACCTAAGATATAGCCGTAAAGTGTATTCGCCTTTGGGCAGTTTTGAAGAGCTTGGATAAGCTTCACCCGTTGCATATACACGCTGTTATTGGAAAGTGAAGAAAGTAAGAAATAATGAAGCAAAAATATTCTCAACAACTTCAAAAGCATTGCAATAGTGCAGCAAGTATACATAGCAGTTGAGGTATACATTTACTAAAGCCACCAATTAATATTCGGGATGCACAACTACATCCCCAACTCCCTAATATTAAACAATTTGAAATCATAAACCAAAGAAATAAAATCCAAAATTACCTTGTTTGCATCAGAGATCATATAAAACTGAGACTCAAATTTAGTATCATATATGCGATCGTTAAGTAATGGAACTTGAGGTTTTACTTCAGCTCCGTCTTCCAATTTGAACTTGTAACTGTAGAACCAGAAGAAGGGTCTAGTACTATAAAACATAAAATGTAGCCTGTCTATAAACATTGCTCCATAACTCACGTTAATGTCAGCGCCAAAATACGTTTTTCTGAAGGTAGTTTGTCACGATCTGTTGGAAGAGAACGAAGTTCAGCTGCAACTGGTCGATATGGAATTCTGATCTGCAAATTGAAAATCAGATGGAAAACATACCATTTTAGAACACAGATACCAAGAAGATAGAGAAGAACATACAAAGCAACCATCATATGCTAGGGAAGCAACTTCACCTTGCTTAGAGTAGCAGTAGGTGCAAGCTTCTCGGATGCTAGTAGAGCTTCAGCTTCAATTCTTACTGGTGCTTCGCTTCCATCAAGCACTAATTCCTCTTTATTAACATTAATCCCATGAAACACAATCTGAACATGTTTAGAAACCACATGTAAGGCTCTCCAATCAAGTTAATTTTACATAGAATTCCATGATTCCAGAACATCACTTTCATACAATCTACAGACACCACCACATCAATGGAAATAAAATAAAATTGTATTGTTTGCATGTGTCTCAAATTTGGACCTTACGAAAATGTACAGGACAAAAAGAAACGAAAGAAGTCTTATCAGTATTAGAATTGAAATGAAGTCTTTCATTTGGTCAAGTACAGCTCCTCACATAATATGAGAATCAATCAACATACTAGAAAATTAAAAACCATACCAGTGAACTATGGCCAATTAAACTGGTACTAAGTCCAGAAATTTAATCACAAGAAAAATCATGGCATCTTCAGTGAATGTAAGCAGCTAAGAAATATTGGAAAGTAAACATTAAACGTATCTAGATATTAGATATTTTAAGTCTAGATATAAACAGAATACCTCAAAATCCACAATAGTTGTTTCATTGCTTCCAATGCCACTTGACCAAAACTGAGCTATCGCTAATTCCATTGTCTGACCACCCACAACAGGAAATGAAAAGCTTTTGGCGGCAGGCGAAGAGAATGTTACGACACTCTCCCACTTAAGAGGCCTCTGTAAGGGGCAAAGCTGTACATTGAAAGCATGTGGTTTAACTTTATATCACATTGTAAGCCTGCTTCTTTTTCTTGGTTAGAAAACCTGCTTCTGACATGCTTTACCTGAACAGAGTCAACAAAGAATTTTCGTGTTGTATCAAATCCTGATGTTTGCATAGTTGCTTCAACCCATGTGGCACCATGAGGTACTTCAATAAATCTCCTTTCTATGTGGCCTACAAGAGTAGCATTCCACCATCAGGAGAAGGGAGAACTTTCGGACACCAGTATCATACGGTGCCATATGGCCCATTTCAAAACACAAGTCAACCATTGGTAACATGATTCACAGAGAGGGAATTTAAGATGTGCATACCTGGCAAAAAAGACATCCTGGAAAATGAATATAGTGGAGGTCGACTTATGACAGTGATTGGCTTTGTTATAGTGATTGGGATTCTGAAAAGAGGGCCGCGCCAAGGTGCTTTGCAATCAATGCCATATAGTTCATAATAGTGCAGCCCCTCACTGAGGTTTGTAGGATCCACAATTATGCTGAAAAGAAGGGAAATGAAAACATGTAAATTAATATTCGCAAAAAGTAACAACAACTTAACCAAAGATACAAAAGTCAAAAGGGTATTAGATGTAAAGCTCGTAAGAGTAGACAATCTAACAAGTCAGAATTGTTCAAAATCTCAAAGGGAACGACAAGAGTAATAGAAGATGTTTATGCAAAACCAAATTTTCTTTCTCTGTTCCATGTGCATGTGCATGCACAAGTGTCACATACATATTAAAAAAAGAAAACGAATTCTGAAAATAAAGGTCAGTTCCCTGGTCATAAGCCCCAGGAACTTTGCTTGAAACTAATTGGATAAGTCATTTTCAAAAACAAGGAACGCCCATGTGGAAACACACGAAACCAAAAAACACCTCTACCAAACAACATATAAGAGTACCATGACATGAGAAGAGCGTAGATGCATGCATGCAACAACATAATAACAAGTATGTCAGTTTAATCGATGAAGAAAAACAAATCATAAAAGAAAATGCACTAAAAACAAGTGACCAGAATAACTTGAATGTACATAAAATTAAACAAATAAATGAAGGCGGACAGAAGTAGAGCTAACTAACTTGATGCTACGGCCATTATGAGTAAGAAGGAGAAACTCAGGAGCCCTCACAACCGCCTTGTCAGTGGAATGTAACTCAATACACTCCTCAAAAGGAACCAATTCTTCTAAATTACTCGCACCTTCATGAAATTTTGGTTGAACTTGCACCGTCCACTGTTAACAACACTACTTTAGATATTGTAGCAATTGCAAAACGGGACAGAAATAACTGCCACCAGACATATCTACTACGAAGTACATAAAAAATTAAAAAGTATACACTCCTAGTAATAGAAGCACCACAGTATATAAATATTTAAAGTATTGTGTGACCATATGCTTAAAGACTTTTGAAAAAGCACCACAAATATTAAGCCGAGAGTAACTGAACTACATATAACACAAGTTATAGATCTTATTATGAAAATTCAGAAACTCATTAATTATGAAGTTAAATCTTTGTTCACCTCGGTAGATTGTTGGCAAGTACTAGCCTCCCTCAAGTAGATACCTCGTGATGTAGGAGCTGACATAAAATGCATCACATTTAATAAAGTTCAGGGCACCAATATAACCTATGATTAAGAACATCTAGACCATGGAATTATTACCAAATGCCTAATAACTACTGAAATAAAATGAAACCTGCATAGAGAAAAAGAAGTTCCATAGGCTACAAGAGACTGATTCTAACAAACACAAGGGCCTCACCCAGATATACTCAAAGATTGACATGTTCAGCGTTTTTTGATAGGAGATATTTTACGATTCATAACCTTCATAAAGAGGATTGTGGGGACACTGATCTCTTTACATAAAAAAATAGGACTTCTCACGTTAAAGTTTTGGGAAATGAGCACATAATAGTCAGATCCCGGCAAGGTTGTGCTGTCAAGGACATGCAGCTAAACTTACTTGTTTTACCAGATTGGTTTATCTTTATCTGATACCAGACAGATGGTACATCCCGAGACTGCCTCAGGTATTCATGTGCCCTGATAACCAATAAATAATCATTTTGATGCGTCTCAAAATTACATGCTTAATCTATAACAGGAAGAAGTAGGGTGAGGATATAAAAAGTATTACCTGTCAACTTGCATAAGTCCTTGCCCAGTTGTTAATTTATCTTCTGGTAGACTGCCTACAGGAACAGATGTATTTTCAAGAGCCTTCCTTACACTATATGGACTCACCGGAATACCCTCAGCCTACAAAAAGCAACAGACTTAAAATAGTTGCACAGACAAAATAAACATTGAACATACTCACAAGGGATATAAACAAAACTATGCAGAAGATAAGTACCTTCAATGCACTTATGAGTAGTGCAATTCCACCACAAGCAGATGGGGATGCCATTGATGTTCCATTCATGAGCATCCGTCGTTGGAGAGTCCATGTAGGAACAGGAGCAACAGCTGCACCAGGAGCACTTATACAGACACCAAGATCTCCATCGGCAGTTGGTCCTCGGCTAGACCTGCAGATAGAATCAAATTGTGATGAAACCAGCAATAAAGTAACCAGCTTTTCCGTGAGGAATTCATGTTCAAAACTGACTAAGTTAATATACCAGGTGTATTCAAGCCCTTCACCGGGGGCTTCAACTACACAATGAGCACCAGCAGCCATTGCAGGAGAGACGTATGCACCAACACCTATAATGCTTGATGAGGTACCACCAGGTGCTCCAACAGTGCTCAATGCTGGGCCACTATTGCCAGCACTACTCACAAATACCAGACGGTGCTTGTTCACAGCCTAATTTAGCATCAATAAAGAGATTGTGACATATTGCATGAAAGATAAAAGAAAAGGAAAAATTAGCACAGCTATGAAAGCAACATTTAATAGTGTAGAAATCATACTTCATTAACAAGGTCAACAAAGCGCCCATAGTCTGGCAGTAATGCTGGTTCTCCATAACTCATGTTAATCAGATCACATTTATGCTGCAAAAAAACATTGAATCAGGGCCACTAATACACTGATATATACCCCTACATTGGTATTTCCATGGCATAGAGATTTCATAAAAAACAAAGAAACTGAATTTTGAAGCACCTCCACAGCAGCAATCAATGCTCGAGTGAGGCCAGTTCCTGTCTCCATTGAACCTAGGCGTGTGTCCCCAATTTTACAAGATATAACTTGTGCTCCAGGTGCAACTCCATTCAACAGGGGCTCCTAAGAACAACCGAGTATCATGAGTATATTGTCTTACTACTGAAGTGAAGCTAAGTAATAAAGTTATCCAACAGTACCTTCGCATGGAAAGCAGTAGCAATACCAGCAACATGTGTGCCATGGGGAGAGCAATCTGTTACAATACTCAATATCTTCCCTTCATCATAAACATTAACAACAAACGTGCAAGCATCCAATTTGCTGAAAACCCCGTATTTCCGTTCTATCCTGTACAGAGTTTATATAGGAAACACATCAACATTCTACTAGAATCAGACCAACATCACGAACACCATATTGGAAACTAGGACACCATAATTTACTTACTCAGAGTATACCTAATCAAGTAGGAAATGTCCAGAAAAAAAAAAGTTTGGTTTTAAGCATCGTAAGTGCTTCTAATTTAAACAACTGGCAATGTACTACTCAGCGGTTTTAGTCTAAGCAAAAAGTAATAGTAATAACACTATGTAACCATGCAGGAAGGGAGAATATGGAGATGCTCATCAAATGCTAGAATTCAAGTGAGGAAGGTCATATGTTTAGTTATGCATATCATTTGAAGGCCTTTGGGCGGCAGCGTTCGAGTAACAGGCAGGTTTTTTAAGACAACTACAACATTGAAGAGAGTATCAACACTTCAGCATACAGTTTCAAGTTCTCAGCATACATAAAGTACATCTCACATCTTTGTCCCATCATTATAACCTTACATGTCACTAGAAACCAAGTTAAGCATACCTATAATTAGTTAGGGGCACGAAGTCGGCGAGTTTTCCACAATCAGGGCCATCTTCAAGAGTCTGTGTATCAATGGCAACCCTCCATACTTCTCCATCATGCCATACAACAGCATCTATGACAGGCCCTTTATCATCATAGCTCTAGAAAATACAAGATCATTACCTTTAAGAGTTGTAGACAAAACTAAGAATAAAAAAGTAATACTTGGCACTCACCTCAGCTTGCTTTTGTAGGTAATCAACTCTGTTTTGCAGGTCTTCTCGTGCCCTTTTCAAGTTAGCCTCCTCTGCTCTACTGTGTTTCTGGGCATATGGTAACAGAGAAAGGTATACAGTTAGGGCACACCAGGAAAGCTTGTGAATATATTTGTTATAAATTAGTCAGATGGAAAGAGAATTTACTATGTCACATAACACTATGCGGTTATTCAAAGACAAATATATACATTTCAAAGGAAAACTCTGAACAATTGAATTTATACCCTCATTTACATAGGAACAAAACTATAAAATTGATTTTGAATAGGAAGACATAAAAGGAATACAATGAATAGCTGGATCCCCATGAGAAGATAATAATCTTGAACAAAACATGATGGACCCCAATGAGAAAAAAAATATTCTTACATCAGTCATATTAGTAAAGCACATAATGTGCAAAAGAGGAAGACAGGACTACAAAAAGGAAGTGATATGAAGTTTTTTGAACGATGCAACAACAGTCAGTTTAGGTTTTTGAAATTTCAACATTGATTATGCTGCCCATGCTTGAAAATCAAAATTTACAACACAGCACAGATATTTCAGTATCAGATGCATATCAGCATATGCATGCAAGAAATAAAGAAGCGTCATATGCAACAACCTGGTCGAATTCATGAAGATGCTTAACAGCCTTAGCAATTTCCTCTTGGTTTTGTTCGTCCCATTTTTTCCTTCTTTCTCTCTGTCAACGAAACACAAGGGGAAAAGAGAAATTTGTTAACTGTCATCTGAAGCGAGGCTATGCAAACAACATACACATCCACTACCTATGGACCATATATACCTTCAAGCGAGAAGTCAGTGTGCCAGTAAATAGCTCATAAACCAACTTATAACCCACGTGCCATTCACCAGAAGGATTTTTCCAAGAAGGGTTAACGTGCAGAGATGCCCCTGTATGAAACTTTGCATTAAAGCCCAAACATGGCACTCTCAAAACAAAGCTTACCGCGCAAGTAGATATTACTTTTTCTACAAACAAATACCTAAATAGTTTCTTAAGTTCAATCAAAAGCAATAGCACAGACTAAATAGCTATGAGAAAATTGTGGGAAACCTTCTCGTAATAATACAGAGAGAGACATACATACAAAGATATGAAGATACACACACATTAAGAAATTCACCTGAAGCTCCAGGTATGCAACCGTTCTCGTCAGCCTTCACAACCTTAGAAGTATCAACATCTCCACTCCCAGAGCTGAACAAGACAACTGATCAGACTAAGCCAAATGCTCTAAACCATACCACCAATTCCATGCTCAACTAGAGTTTACACACTCACCAGTCAAGAACATCTAGAATTTTCGGCTTTCCGTCCGACGTAACCTGTAATCCAGCAGCAGCTGGATCCACTCCAGAATCTGATTCACATTTTTCAGTTCAAGACCTTAAATTTCTCAACCAGAAAACAAATCCGACAGTTCATCACAACTCAACTTCATTCGCTAATCAATTTCATCATTACTAATTTTCCTACTCAAACTCAAAACTAAAACGTTCGATTCTTACTAAAACACTTCGTTCTGAACAAACAGATAGCTTCAACAATCAACATGATAATTTTTCACATCGAAACAAAGAAATTTGAAGTGTTTTTGAAGTGAGTGAAGTACCGAAGATGGCGATAACGACGCCGCGGCCGTCGTAGTTCGGATGAGCCTCGATGAACCGATCGGCGGCGATCTCCTTCTTCGGCATGAGCGAGGCTAAGAACGTTGACTCGTTGAGCTTGAAGTTACGCAGAGAACCATTAGCGTCACTACCACCGCCGCTGACCGCAGAGCAAGGCATCGCCCTAACCCTAACCCTAACACTACTCCGATCACTCCACTCGTTCTGGCTTGGTCTTCTTCTAGCTCTGCTCGCCTTTTTGGGTCTAATGATTAGGGAGAGAAATGGAGAGTGATGATGAGGTGGGAGGAGCCGTGACGGTGGAAAATACGGCAGTTTGAACAATACGACAGCGTTTTGCATTGTGTTGTTTTAAAATGAGGGGTGGTTTGGTAATTTCAGGGGTGAGGAGGCGGCGGTGGCGGGGAGGTGATTAGATGAGGGAAGTGGCGGGTGCTTGGGGACACATGGTGAAAGGTGAGATGGGAGGGCGTGATTGGGTGGTGTGGGGTGGGGATGTTATCGGTTTTTGTGAATTTACTTGTTTGGCCTTTGCATGGATAGCAAACCAGGGGACAAGGGACTTCCTATTTTTTTGTTTAAAAAATAATAATGAAAAATATACAGAAAATAATTCATGAAATAGAATTAAGAGAGACGTTGTGTATGAGACTTTGAGATTAGATTTTGTAATCTTCACTCTATAAATAAACAAGTAAAAATGTATGTGACCTACTGTGGCGAAAAACAGAAGAATGTTTTTCGTGTAGCAATTTCTTATCTATTTTTGTAATACTGATTGAGACTTTGCTTTCACTTATATGAATGTTGGAGCTAAATCTCATTTTCGATGAAACAAAGTATGAATTTCGGCTAAATGTTTGTGTTGTACATAGTGTTGATTTTTCTCTGGAAAACAATAGTAAATGAATTGTGTCTAAAAATAGAAAATGATCTAATTATATTGATGATGAATTGGATTGACAGAAAGATATGCACTAGATGTGCAAATGTTTGCTTTTGTCTTCCTTTGATCCTAGCATAAGCTATGTATCACTTGTATGTGTATTCTCTACTCATTTTCCATTAAAATTATCCATGCCCTTTCCTTGCAAAGCTGCCAAAGAGCTTCCCTCTTTTGAATATCAATCTTCAACTAAATCCAAATCTTTTGCAAGACCTGCAGTGTATCTTTTGGAGTCAGATGAATGAACTGAACAAGTACTCCAATAACAGTCATATAACTACAGTATATCAGTATATGTAGATATGTATGTTCAAAATTATGGACTTACCTAAGCTTGTGTTAGCTGGTATGAGGTTATGGCAGGTAGTGTCACAAGGGTATGCACAGTCAACTTCCTTATTAGTTAGCCTTCTGCTGAAGTACCAATCACCTACTGCTTCTGCAATGGTCTGTCAAAGACACAGTCTAGAGTTTACTTACTGGGAGTGTGTACAGGTTTATGTTATGTGTTCAGTCAATTTCACTACCTTGTTGTGTATTCTTGGAGAATCAACCCCAAACCATGTGTCCTGGGACTCACTTTGGCAGTGAGCAAAGCATGAGTTGATGTACATCCCTCCTCTTGCTGAGTACTTGTAGAACAATGCCAAAGCAACAAGCATGTCGCGCCTGAAACCTGAGAATCGCAAAGTAAAAGAGGGTCGATTCAGCTATCATACATGAAGAACTCAAAGATACAAATAGTATCTGGATTAAAGAACAACCTTGCAATACAGTTAACTGGGCAGGATTGCATGCTGCAGGATCCAGTTTACAACGGTTCCAGTGTCCGCGTGGATCAGCTGAAGGGGGCACTAATCCATGATGGAACTGTGGAAAAATGAAGCTTTACTTAAACAAGAATGATATTATGAAGCCTCCAATTCCACAAGGCAAGGACAGTGTATACCTGGTAAACGTCATAAGCCGAGTTCAAGATGAAAAATGGTGGTGTGATGAATCTCAATGCATACTGTGGGAAAATGCACTGCATCAAACCAAGGCAAATGTCAAAACCGTGGATTGCAAGACTAATACATCAGTAGTTAATCGGTTTGTAAAGAAAAGAATTACCAACTCAGGAAAAGGAAGGGATCCGGTGCAGTTCTTATCCAGATTTTTTTGTACACCCTGTCATGCACGTCTTAACATATGAGTACATATTTATAACCTAAATGCAGATACACAAACAAGCACAGATTTCATCAGTTGCTTGCGAAAGAAAAGAGTACCTGTAAAGATACAAGGTCTTTGTAGAAAGACCTCATTGTGTGATTCAAAGCTATGTCTCTTCTGTATGAATGAGAGAAAAAAAGATCAATATATGGCATTGTAAAGTGCAAGATGCAAGAATGCTAACTTGAAAGTACTTACTCATCGAGAAAGAATCCAGCATCACTCAAGCATTTAACACTGGCATTACTTGGTACATACTTAGTGAAGTCGTCACAATGTAAAAATGCTGCTAACCCCCCAGCAGAGCAACCTGATAACAAAGCCTGCAAAAGAGATGGTATAATAAGGATTTTAATAACAGCATCTAGGATCAATGTATTTGTAGCCAAAGTAATAGAGATTGCTCTACCTTGCGCGCCTTTCCTAAACCTTTGGGCAGAAGATCAAGAATAATGGCTTCCCATATCTTTTGCCCTCTGAAATAGAGCAACGATGTCTGTCATGCATTTCACACCCGCATTTACACATACATGCAAAGAAATGATCAGTTATGTCTATAGATTTATCCTCTGTCGGTTACAAGAAACATTGCAATGCAGCATTAGGATGTTTAAGAATATGGTAAAAGCACTAGAAGGAAACATTGATTGAAGAGCAAAGTAGTACCCCATTCTTGTATACTGCATCTCCTGCAAATGAAGCTCCATCACAGTATCGAATCTTCACACGGTTCCAATTGTAAAAATCTGGTTCATTATCAAGATTATAATCAGAACAATTTCCATTGGTTAGATACTCATCATGATGTTGGTACAAAGACACTTCCTCATAGAGCTTTTATAATATGCTTGTGATAAAGAAGAATTGCTTATTATGTGAAACTTATGTGCAGAGGTAATCAAAAATCTGAACATATCATTCAACAACATAGAAAGCGGTTAATTCATTTTCAAACTTATTCGTATTCGATGGAGAACTTTCAGACCCTAAAAATGAATGAACAAGCTTCTTACTTCTTAGTAACTGTAAATGTTGAAGTAGATCCAGACCTTCCAACTGGACCAACTAATTGTACACAGGTGAATTTTACATTTACCAGAGAAAACAATAGTCCAGAATCAAAAGACCGGAGGACATGACAAAACTGAAAAAGGCTGGGAAGATCTGTAGTACAATTGAGAAACAAGTCTGCAGCTAGACATACTACTATTAGTTTACTCACGAGAAAGGGACAATATATAGAGAGAAACATGGAGAACATAACTCTCATTGACCACATTCATATACGGAAATGTTTATATTTATATTACCCCTTTATGGTCAATGCTAAGAATCTAGATTCAGGTCCTAAAAGGTGTTTCACTGTTTCTCCTATGCCTAAAAATAAAAGATATAAAGTAAACTCAACAGAAAGATTGTCTGTAATTAGAAAAAAAAAAACAAGAAAGATATATTGTCTCATATATTCAAAACGCGTGTATGTTAACGGTGTATGTTATAAGGCATTATTTTGAGATATAAATCTCATATCAGGAATATGAGACTTTGCATGTGGGTTAATAAGGGTTTGGCCAATTGGTTTTGGATATGAACCCAAACTACTTTATCATGGTATCAGAGCGGGTTACCCATGCAAGTCTATGTGTGAAGCCTAATGGTCACACGCACTCATGCACTCCACATCACTCAAAATGTTGTCCACATGTAATAAGGGTTTGAGCCTCTCCACTACTTTATCAGTTGCTTGACATAGGACTGCAGTTAAGAATTTTAGTATTCCATGTCAAATACAGTAGCTAGCTGACATTTCTATGTTATGAAATGCTATTCTGGTTAAAATTATTGCTCTATGCGTTTTGTTATGGTTTTATTGGTTTAGATATCTGTATATATCTCGCTACAGGGTGATTTTATCGTACCTCTCCATCACTTCTAGAGGTTTTAAGCCTACATTCGCTAACAAGATGAGGCTATTACAGATTCTTCACCAACAAATCAAAAATTAAATAATCTTATATATCCAGATTCTCGTCGGTGAAAACTATATGCAAGAAAACTGGAATTATTCTTAGCTGTAAGCCAGGACTAGACGAAAAGCAATAATAGAAGCCAGCCTTAAGGTCCTTAACATAGCATGTGAAAGTGTAACATGGACCACTAGATAATGTGCTGCTACTGCATAAGCTTAACCTCTAGAACAGAAGAAGAACATGGAGTCGGTACGTACCTGGATTAAGAGAGGCATTATTGCTTAGAATCCCAGAAAAGACCTCCCACTTGTTCATAAGACGTGTAGATCCTCTTCTTGTTTTGGCCCTCTCCAAGCATGACTCTATGTCATTGCACCACCCTCCACCCTGTGAAGCAAATGTTGCACATCAATGGATTCAGGCCCTCATCATGAGTCATGAATACGAAAAACTTAAAGACTCAGACACCTACTTACCTAACCGATTTAACAGAAATTTGTTACACTCTTTTGGACCATGAAAGGACATTGCTTAATTTATAAGTGACCGCCCACTCACCAAGTTTGGAGCAACACTCATTTTAAACAACAGTTACAGTTTCCATGAAGTTCATACTATTTTTTTCCCCACCAAGTTTTCAGAATGTGACTGCGCACATGAACTACCAAACCCGACAAAACTAAAATTACGTTTGAGCTAATAAGAGCCAACCAGATCAGCACTGCGGCTGCAGCCGCACCCACGGCAGTGCTAGTTGTCTCGTAACGTGCACGGGACACAAAGCATGAACCATTTGAAAACGACGTCGCACTCATTTCCCTATTTCCACTCCAAGTCCAAATCCAGTGGACCCATGAGTCATGCATTGTCAACATAGCTAGACACGTGGCCAGACACGAGTTGATCCAGCAGAGAGCACTTTTGTCTCCTCCTACCAGCCAATCTCTTTTTCTATGTCAAAAATAAATAAAAAATAAAAAATTATGAAAATGAGTAATATACCTCGAACTGTAAAAGCCAGTTTCGTGCTCCGGCGCCGAACCCCCTGTGAATGTGATACGCAGGCAAACTCCCATCCAAGCAAACTACACGAATATTCGCCGCCAAAAGTTAACAAACAAAATGCAACGATTATTCTTCTTTCTTTTCGGCAACAAAAAGTTCAAAAACGACCTACTCAAATATTTGTACATCGGATAGCGAAAGAATTCTTTGTTTTCGAAACTTACAAGCGCCGAGCGCCGAGGCATTTCGGACGATGGTCATGTTCACCATGAGGCGGTGCGGCTGCTGCGAGTAAATGCACCAGGGCAAGCACGTGAGCAGCGCCACCGTGACGGCCACCGCTGCATTCACACTCTTCGTCATCGTCACGATCATGAACATTTACATAAGCTCTCTCTTGTTCAGCATCGATCTCTTCGTGCTTGGGTCACTGTTAGATATAGGGGGAGCAAAATCGAGCTGAGGAGATTGCGTTTAGGGAAAGCTAATCTTGGTCTTAAATGGGAATAAGTGAGGAAGTTGTATATGGTTATAAAGTTGAAACAGTTGGGAGAATTTGTGCATTTACCAAAAGGGAATGACGTTACTGATACTTGAGGAGGAGCAGAGAGAGTTGGAGAGATTTGGTTTGGCTGGAAATGAAGCCAACTGCTGTGTCGTGTTGGGGAGGAGGATGATGGAAGAAGGAAAGTTCTTTATAGGGCGAGAGAGATGATGAACTAGATTGGGTTTTATGGGGACCACAGAGAGGAAGATGGTGATGGGCCTGGACTCTGGGTGTGAAACTGTGGATTATGATTAATGCAGTGATAGTGACAAGATTAGAGGTGAAAATAGAGAGATTATCTTAATCTAATGATTTCATTTGCTAACATTTCTCACAAAAACATGACGAGTGAGATAATGAGTCATAAATATAACTACCAAAAGTTTTAGGATCAAAGAGCACCATATGATATGGACATCAATTATTATCAGGTCTAAATATTTTTATTTATTTAAAATGTGTGAATTTTTTTAATTGACCCATTTTTGGATCATGTTTTCTCATCTTAACTGTTTACATTGTATGTGTATATGAGTAAATTATCTCTATAAATTTTCTGCCAAATTGATAATCGTTAAGGCATTCAAAGATGTGATTTATAACTAAAAACACGAACGATTCAGGTTGAATAGTTTCAGTTCATTAATTGATTTAATTCATTTTCAATACCTTAACAATCTCTAAATTAGCTGAAAATTTGTAGATATGATATACTCATATATACGTACAATGTGAACGGTTAAGATGAGAAAATATGATCGAAAAATGGGTCAAATTAATAAAATTCGTGTCTTTTGAATAAATAAGGATTTTGTATATGAAAAGACATGTGATTGACATTATGTGGTTACTCCTATATATAGTTGTAATCATTTAATCTAGAATTTGTTGCCTTGCAAATATTGGTTCTCATTCAATATTGATGTATGTGCTAGATACTTGAGTTTCTAAGTTCGTTAATCCACAAAAATTGCCATATATATGACTATGGAGTTTGGAGGGGAAGTTGTCGCCTTGTCCTCCAATGGTATTGAGTTAGGTCTTCAACAACCATTGTTGGTCCAAATTTGTCCAATGTGTCAATCAAGTCAAACAAACCCACTTTATTGACAAATATAATTTAGGTCTTCAATACTATTATTTCATGGGCAATTTGCCAACATAATTTAGGTAGTTTGAAAAGTGAATATTTGTATGAAAATTAGAGCCATGTAAGTGCGGTTAGTGTCACCAAATACTTAACCTCCCATGTAACGTGTTTTTATAAGATTCAACGTCTTGAAAATATGATGTATAACTGTATATGATATTCCATTAAGAGTTGTAATTTTACGATGTAATGTTTTGATTACGATCTATTTGCTTAAATTTTGAGAGTGTAAAAATATCTTAAGTAAATAATTAAATAAATGAATAAAAATAGACCTTAAAGCTTTAAACAATTGTAAAATAATCAAATGGATAAATTGCAGTGACTTGTGGTTTTGTTTAACTATAGTGGGTTTATCATGATGAATGTTTCTAAGTAGATTATTTTATTTGATCATGTAAGAATATTGTTAAGTGATACAAAATTCATCGATCACATTGTGCGTATACACAAATGATCATGACACCAAAAACAAAAAAGAAACATACAACAAAGAAAACAAAAGACAATGGAGTAAACTAATAAGTGTCAAACACTCGTAGCTAAGGCAAAAACGTAGAAAAGAGGCAAAGTGCAGGGGCCAAAATGCAAATTATGAAAGAGCTGTTCCCCATTGCATAGAGCTCCTACAAAACACTGAACCAGAAACACGCTTTAAATCACACAGAAAGCCAACGTTTCCAAACTCCTCAAAGTCCAAGGTTAGTCCTCACATCACCTTCTTCACTAATCTGTTTTGTAAACCCCCATTTTCCTATCTCAGTTCTCTTAATTTCCCAGATCTTTAGCTATATCTGTGCTTAAGTACCTACAATTTCATCTATTGGGTTCAAAATTTTCATTAATTTTTTCAGTCCCAGATGATTGGGTTTGTAAACTTTGATGATGTTAGTGTTTTCTATTGTGTTTTTGGTTTAGGGGTAAAGTATGAAAGGCAATGAAAGGTTGATAATTTGAGCTACCGAGATGATACATTAGGGAATAGATAATGTCAAAGTTTGAAACTTTGGATGAGATTGGATTAGGATTCCAAAGGGATTGATGAAAGTTGTCAATTCGAGTAGAGCTGAATTAGAATTTTGTTAGAAAGAGATGCAAATCCAACCTTTTTGGAGCCCATTGATACATTATGGTGTAGTTGATATAATTTGGGTTTCAGTTTAATGTTGAACGAGAAAGCTTGGAGCTTTTACATTTGTTTTTCTTGTAATAATGTTTTGCAGGTTGCATGGATTTCTCTGCTCATGGTTTAGAGGGAGAGACATTGCAGCTTTGGATGCACATGTTGTGATTGGTATTTCTTTTTTCATTAGTTTATGCGCGAAAGTTGGGTTCCGAGATAAGAGAGGCGTAGATAGAATAGATTGCTTGTTCATTTAGTGATGGGTTCTATATGGAATCTTTTGTACCTGCTGGAGCCTGCACCTGTTTCTCTAATTCTAACGGCAGTAGGTGTTACTTTTGGGTCTGCATTTCGTGCTCTAAATTATGGAAAAGAAATGGAGCGGAATCGTGACTTTTCAGAAGCATCAATTACGTTAGATAGGTCCCAAGCACTCATGATCCCTGTAATGAGCTCCTTAAGCTTGCTTTTGATGTTCTACCTCTTCACTTCTGTTTCACAACTACTGACTGTATTCACAGCCGTTGCATCCGTCTCCTCCCTGTTCTTTTGCCTATCTCCTTCGGTAGCCTATTTAAAGTCTCAACTTGGTTTGGCTGACCCCTATGTGTCAAGGTGTTGTTCGAAGTCATTTACGCGCACCCAAGGATCATTACTGGTTTTATGCATCGGTACAGTTGCTGCCTGGCTTGTTACTGGACATTGGATTCTGAACAACTTGTTGGGTATTTCTATCTGTATTGCCTTTGTGAGTCATGTCCGTCTTCCAAACATCAAAGTGTGTGCTATGCTTCTTGTCTGTCTATTTGTATATGACATATTCTGGGTCTTCTTCTCTGAGAGATTTTTTGGGGCAAATGTCATGGTATCGGTAGCAACACAGCAAGCCTCAAACCCTGTGCACACGGTTGCAAATAGTTTGAGTCTTCCTGGGCTGCAAATGGTGACAAAGAAGTTGGAATTGCCTGTGAAGATTGTCTTTCCAAGAAACTTATTTGGTGGAGTAACTCCCGGAGGAAGTACAAGAGACTTCATGATGCTCGGTCTGGGTGACATGGTATGCTATCTTTTCCCATTAATGTTACTGATGTAACTTATGCTAGCTAATGAAGGTGTGTTGCTTAGATCACTACCACGGTGCAATATGGTGGTACTTGTAGTTTCATAGTCATGGTAAACTTGTATTGTTGCACAAAGTGCTCTGGGTCTATGGCTTCTCATCAGTGATCCCAAACCTTGATTAGGGTCTGGCCAAACACATACCATTTAGTGATGTTTTATATGTTTCTGTTATATTGAGCATTTTCTATTAGGTCATCCAAATGAATAGATAATTACTTTATTTGTCTGTTGCTCATTGTTAGTTTTTGTGTACTATGTATGCAAGATGGATCAATGGTTCAGAGCTTATATCAGGCCAGAACTTCATAATTGCAAGCCACGCTGACTACTTAGTTTGTTCTTCTTGTACTATTCTGACATTATCGTCATGCATAGCAAATTCCGTCTCTTTGGTTCTGGCTAGTCAATCTTAGAACCAAGCACTTTCTAACTTTCTTTTGTTCATTTACTATTGCAGGCAATTCCTGCTATGCTGCTAGCATTAGTGCTATGTTTTGATTATCGAAAGAGCAGTAACACAGTAAATTTGCTAGATATGCATTCCTCAAAGGGGCACAAGTATATTTGGTATGCCCTTCCTGGATATGCCATTGGATTGGTCACAGCTTTAGCAGCTGGAGTTTTGACGCAGTCACCCCAACCGGCTCTTCTCTATTTGGTAAGCCTTTTGGTTGTTTAAAAGTTTATCGGTTTTGTCTCCTACTATCTCGTGAGAGTGATGGATGTTTCTTCTTATAATCATCAGTTTCAGTATATAGTACGAAATTATACCTAGCATTTGTTTTAACTCATGACTAAAAAGGACACGCCTTTTGCTCTTTCCTTTATCTTTGATATTGCATAAGATTGGATCACACCTATCAACCACCACTTCTGACCTCTTGTGGTATTGTAGGTGCCCTCAACGCTAGGACCAATTGTCGTCATTTCTTGGATACGGAAGGAACTAGCAGAACTATGGGATGGCCCTTTGCCAAGCTTCAATGATAAAGTTCACCAGATAGAAGTATGAGCCAGTTTGGTCTTGCAACCTTAGTGGTCTGCTTTGCAGAGGAAATTGAAAATTGTACATTGACTTGGGAAGTCTTGTTCCTACTTGAAAAGGCTGAGTAGAAAGCTAGAAATTAGCAATCAATGTTTATTTACTCGCAGCTGAACTTGCTTCAAATATTTCCCTTAAAAATATGGCCCCTGAAAACTGTCATACCCTATTATAGATGTAGCTCTTTGAAATAAGAAACCATACTTCCTTTCCTTGCTACTACAGAACGAATATCTATAGTATGCAGCAATGCATCAAATTTAACCAAATTTTGGTTTTGGGTTTGTTTACCCTTGGCTGTAACTTACGTATTATTTCAAAGTAAAAAAAAAATAAGTTTCAGAGAATTGTTGCAAGAGCTCGATTACCTTGATATTCCCTCAAAGGGCAAACAGAAACATCTATGCTCGGTTACTGGATACTTGTTGAAACTAATAAAGCTGTTGCAAACTCTTCATTACAGGCAACACAAGTGATCCAACACCTAATGTGATGTTTAAAAAATATTGTTGAAATTAAGTTTGCGTCATTTTTTTAAGTGAAATTGTGTTGTTGTTAAAGAATGACGAAAAATAATTAATTTTTTAGTTAACCATATTTGACCTTTCTAAGTGAGATATCTGGCTACGCCACTGATCCAACACCTAATGTGCTCTCTCAATCCTTCATATTTGTTGTCAACCTTTCAACAAAAACGTCAAGAATCACACCTACCGTTTGTTCATGTGCAATGCAAGTACACGTCGGTGCTTTGAATCCCTTCCGCTGCTCCATATTCACCTCCATGCGTGGAGTGTGAACCATATGCTAGTAAAAATTAAAATGAAGAACATACATCTCAGCTTTTGTGAAAAAAAACCGAGCAGTAAAAAGATGAAATATCGCGCAGTAATATAAGGACACGGTAAAATTGTACATTTAACGACACCAAAACGACGTCGCATCGCTCTACACTCCTATTTTTCCACTACTTCAAAATACTTCTTCTTCCTCCTTCAGAAATTTGCAGACGCACACACAGAGAGTGACAGAGAGACGATGGGAACTTCGGTTCAGATAACACCGCTATGTGGAGTCTACAACGAGAATCCACTCTCCTATCTCGTCTCCATCGACGGCTTCAACCTCCTCATCGACTGTGGCTGGAACGACCACTTCGACCCCTCCCTCCTCCAACCTCTCTCCAGGTCCCTTCTCTCTCCTCTGACCTAACTCTTCTCTCTCCTCTGAACTAACTCTCCTCTCTCCGCTGACCTAATTCTTCTCTCGCAGAGTCGCCTCCGCCGTCGACGCCGTCCTACTCTCGCATCCGGACACTCTCCACCTCGGCGCGCTTCCCTACGCCGCGAAACACCTCGGCCTCGCCGCACCGGTCTTCTCCACCGAGCCGGTTTACCGGCTAGGGCTCCTCACTATGTATGACCAGTACCTCTCGCGCAAGGTAGAGTTTCTGGTTTCGAATTGCGCTTCGAATTGTGAATTTTTCGTGTTTGTGTATGTAATGTTGGGAAGTAATGAGTGAGGTTTTGTATTACAGCAAGTTTCGGAGTTCGATTTGTTTACTCTGGACGATATTGATTCTGCTTTTCAAAATGTCACTAGGCTCACCAATGCTCAGCATCATCATCTTCCTGGTACGGTTTTTTCGTTGCGATTTCGTGTAGAAAGTCTTGGAGGGAATGTGTTTGTGTTGATATGTGTGTGGTTTTGTAGGTAAAGGAGAGGGGATTGTTATCTCGCCGCATGTGGCTGGGCATCTGTTGGGAGGTACTGTGTGGAAGATTACTAAGGATGGGGAGGATGTTATATATGCTGTCGATTTCAACCATCGAAAAGAAAAGTAAGTGTTTAGTCCTTGCTCTTCCTTCGACTACCTGCTGCATAGTGTTGACGATATGTAAAGAAGATTAAACTGCTTCCTGCTGTGGATTTTGTCAGGCATTTGAATGGAATTAATCAGTCGTCGTTTGTGCGGCCTGCTGTTCTGATAACAGATGCCTATAATGCTCTGAACAATCAGCCTTATAGACGCCAGAAGGACAGAGAACTTACAGGTACTGTTAGCACCCAACACACGGCACATTGTGTTATTCGGTTATTCCTATCGAAAGTATTTGTCGAGAATATTCTTTATGTTTGCCAAATGTCCTGCCCTTGTTATTTCCTGTCTTCCTGTTCCTGAAACATCATTGAACGAATAATGAGACATAACTACAGATGCATAAGGTTATGTTGTGTTTCAATGCATGTGATTTATTATTCTTAGCCTTTTTTTTTTTTTTTTTTTCTCAGAGACTATAAAAAAGACTCTACGATCTCAAGGAAATGTGTTACTACCTGTTGATACCGCTGGGCGAGTTTTAGAACTTCTTCAAATATTGGAATCGGTTAGTAGGAGAAGATAATGACGTTTTTAGTTCTTGTTGACAGTAAAGTTATTTAGCCCGAGTCATCAAATATTCTAATAGCTGATATTGGTTGTTCCTAATGATTGCAGTGTTGGAACGAGGAGAGTTTGCCCTTTCCCATCTATTTCCTAACATATGTTGCTTCTAGCACAATTGATTATGTCAAGAATTTCCTTGAGTGGATGAGTGATGCAATGGCTAAGTCCTTTGAGACAACCCGAGACAATGCTTTTATTTTGAAGTTAGTGGTCTTATATACAGTATTTGTGTTGAATCTAGTGCTGGACCAAAAACACTCGCTTATTATGTATATATGCCAATGCTTGCAGGCGTGTGAAACTTCTTGTCAACAAGAGTGAACTTGACAATGCTCCGGAAGGCCCAAAGGTATACCATATATACTTTATGGAGTATATATCTCTACGATGCATAACTGTTTGAATGATGCGTGCTTCTCTATGCAGGTTGTTTTAGCATCCATGGCTAGTTTGGAAGCGGGTTTTTCTCACGATATATTTGTTGAATGGGCAACTGATGCCAAGAATCTTGTGTTTTTTACAGAACGAGCTCAGGTACAATGTGTAAATCCTCTTTCTGCATTCTCTCTTTTTCGGTCAACAATGTGATTAAAACAGTTATTCTATATTTATACTGCTGCATTGATATCGATATGTACATTGACACTTTCAGCTGCTTATGTAGTTTGGCACGTTAGCTCGTATGCTCCAGGCAGACCCGCCTCCAAAAGCTGTTAAGGTTACCATGTCCAAGAGGATCCCTTTGGTTGGAGAGGAGCTGATTGCTTATGAAGAAGAACAGAACAGAATTAAAAAGGAAGAAGCTCTAAAGGCTAGTCTGATTAAAGAGGAGGAGTTAAAAGCTTCTCATGGGACTGATGTCAGCATGAGTGATCCGTTGGTTATTGACACTAGCATTGCAAAGTCTTTGCCAGATGGTATGTTAAAAATGATAGTAGTTATAAACTTATAATATTGATCTGCTAACTTTTCAAAAGATTTGTAAGCACTCGAAGCTTCATTATTTGGAAATGTTATAAATTACACTGATTACATCTCATGTATGGTGTATGATGAGAATTTCTGATTCTATGCTATTGCAGTGGGTCCACGTGGTGGTGGATGCAGAGACATTTTAATCGATGGATTTACTCCTCCTTCTACCAGTGTTGCTCCTATGTTCCCCTTCTATGAAAATAATTCCGAGTGGGAGGACTATGGTGAAGTCATAAATCCGGACGATTATGTTATCAAGGATGAAGACATGAACCAAGGATCAATGCTTGTGAGTGTCTATTGCCAAACTATCTGAAGTTTGATTATTGTTTTCTAAAATTTAATAGCTTCAGAGTTAACTGGGATGAGGGATGTTGTTGATCATCTTTGTCAATTTCTTGTATAGAATTAACTGGTTCACGAGTCTTTCAAGTAAATGTTAATCAAAGTCATCATGTGATTTACTTTTTTGATTTGCTGACAAAAGAATTTCAATATGTCTAATGTTAAGTGCCCTCGAGAACAGGCCAGGATGCAACTTTCCACACGGACTAGATTTTTGATTTTTCAAAAGAAACTTTTCCATGCTTCTTCATGCCAAATGTTCCTCAAATTGTGAAACATAGATTTATAAGTACTAGTCTGCAGTTTATGTCTATGTGCTATATTTAAGTCTCATCATCCATCTCAGGTTGGAGGTGATATGGATGGAAAAATTGACGAAGCCGCTGCTAGTTTAATTCTCGATTCAAGGCCTTCGAAAGTTGTGTCAAGTGAATTGACTGTAAGTTGAAGCTTGTTGAATTAGTTTATAGTTTACTATTCTTAATATTCTCTAATACTAAGCTGTGTATTGCTTTTTTTCCCCTTCTAATGCAGGTACCAGTGAAGTGTTCACTGATATATATGGACTTTGAGGGTCGTTCTGATGCGAGATCTGTTAAATCGATTCTTTCCCATATGGCTCCTCTAAAGCTTGTATGATAATTATTTTCTGTGCTTTTTTTTTTCACCCAACTTTCTTTGGAATGCAATATATGAGGGGCTATAAATAATCAGATAACTGTTTAGTTATTGTGTAAAAGTCTTTACATCCAGTCAGCTCTTGAATGCACTCAGCCACTCATGGTCTGTGGGCTTAATCCCATTCTGTAACTGTTTTTATTGATTTGGATATGAGATTAACTTATAGTTATGGTGTGTACTTATTTTCTTTTAAGGTTTTGGTTCATGGAACAGCTGAGGCCACTGAACATTTGAAGCAACACTGCTTGAAACATGTTTGCCCTCATGTATATGCTCCTCAACTAGAAGAAACAATTGATGTGACGTCCGATTTATGTGCTTATAAGGTAATCACAGAATTTCTTCATTTATTTGCTGATCTGTGACTCAGAAATCACAATTTTCTTCATTTCCCATGATGTTGTAATGCAGGCACAACTGTCCGAGGGGCTCATGAGTAACATAATCTTTAAGAAGGTAAGCATTCAAGTGTGAATATGTTTTCTGTATCCTATCCTTCCTACTGATTTTGGTACATTGTGTTTTCTATGTTTATCCTTCCTAACCATTTTGATGTAATATACAGCTTGGAGAGAATGAAATAGCTTGGTTTGATTCTGAGGTAAGGAAGACAGAAGATGAAATGCTGTCTTTACAACCCTGCTCAACTCCAGCTCGACCACATAAACCGATCCTAGTTGGTGACTTAAAAATGGGTGATTTCAAGCAATTTCTTGCTGATAACGGTGTCCAGGTACCATTTTTAGGCATTTCCTCATTCAGTAACATGAGAAATGATTTCAACCTCATGTTTTTGAGCCCAGATCTAAGATAAAGTTTTTGGAAAGTATTCTGAAAACTATCGTTGTTCAATGACCTTGGTTGACAGGTTGAATTTGCTGGTGGAGCTTTGCGATGTGGTGAACATGTGACAATACGCAAGGTTGGGGATGCAAGCCATAAGGTGACGCAACACATGCATTTATATACTAGACTTTTGCAAACTACAAGAGCCATTTAAGATGTAAAGCCTGACTTGCACAAGCATGTCTGTTTTTTTTTTTTTTTTAATTAGAAGCATGTCTGTTTTGTAGGGTGGTGGTGCTAGTTCGCAGCAAATTGTGATTGAAGGTCCAGCATGTGAGGATTTTTACAAGATAAGGGAATATCTCTACTCGCACTTTTATTTACTTTGAGAAGGAATATAGCATATAGGAAGTAGGAGCTTGGAGCCTAAACCCTTTTATAGATTGGGTCTGGGTGTAGTAGATGATCACTAACTAGCATCTATTAGTTAAGTGTTTGTTTGACATATGAGAAACTTTATGAAACTCACTGGAGGCCTGTCTGCATTCGAGCCTCTAGGTGAATTTACTCTAGTGGGGACGAACCCTTTTGTAACACCTCTGATGGACGGAGTTTGGAATTGAATTAGATGTAATTTCCTGTGTTAGGGAGCAAAGTAGAGAACAATTCCATTCACTGCATGATGTGTTTTCTGACTCCAATATGCAACTTCAATTTAAACCATGCACTTTTCGTGTTTAAAACATCAATCATGATATTAAGTTCCTAGATTTGCATTCTTCCTTGACGACTTCTTATTGTTTCATCTATTTACCATCTCTTATTGTGTTCCCAAGGTGTTCTGTGTTTCTAACTTCTTATTGTTTCATTCTTTCGTCGTGTGTGTTTAAGATAAGTTTGTGCATCTGGGACAAACTTTCAGTGTTATTTTTTACGTTTTCACTAGAATAATGTCCCTTTAATTTCTTCCCAACATTCCAACAAGAACCTTGTGTCGTCTCCTTAAACAAATCGTTTCCATATACGTCATCAGTTACATCACTCCATGAACTCGAAACTATGTTCCTCCTCTCCATATCACTCCAATAAGTAGACCTCACCATCACCTCGTAGCTTTCTGCCACTCAACTGAGAAAACCACTCACCATGGAAACCTGGCTCCTCACTCTCACCACCCTCCTCATCACTCTCCTCATTAGACCAGTTCTCTCCCTCCTCAAAACCAAGAACCTCCCGCCGGGACCCTTCAACATCCCCATAATCAGCTTCCTTTTCTTGAGTGGTGGTGAAGAAGGGGTGGATATAACGGGGTACAAGAGGGGAATTTATTCAATGAAAAAAGAGAAAGGGGTACAAGAGGGGACCAAACCAAACCTCTTTTACAAACAACTTTGGATATTTTGAAACACTGTAAAACTTAAGTCATGCATGTTTAACTATTGGATCAAACATCTTCTCCCTTTTAAGTGTACGTTTTCTCATCTTCTCATATTTTGATATTTATCTATTGTTTTGGATATGGAAAACAAACTTAAAGTGTCCTACGTAGTGATTTCGAGGAAGGTTATGAGAAAATCAAAGAGGACTTTGCAGGATTTAGTTGATTTGCAGTCTTAGCGAAAACCCGAATATATAAAAATAACTCGGGTGTTATTCTACGTTTTGACCATAACAATATCTCTTGTTTTCCAATAACCTTGTTGAGCAAGAAACACATCTTTTATCCTTAAACAACTTCAATCAACTCAATCTGAACAAAGAAACATGTATTTTCTCCTTACTGAACTTATAATTTGAAGAACATCTAATCCCGCTTCATGTTTGATGTTTAGACCAAGTCAGTTAATCAAATGCTTGATGTTTGATCCTTATACCGAGTCAGTCAGTCAAATGCTTGACGACGCTAATCCATTGTTGTTCAAGTAAAAATAGATAACCCTAAACCAAACAAATTATTTTTCAATGGATTAGTCTTTTGAAGTCTTTCTGTCACTCCAAAATCTAAATCCAAAAGCAAGTGTAGTATAATAGAAAAAAAAAAAAAATGTTTTCAGTTAACATCACTGTATACATCACTTCCAAAATAGAAATCAAACCTCTATCTTCTTCCCTTCACACTCCACGTACCATTGACACTTTATAAATTGGACCTTGGACCTCACTATCTCTCATTTCTTCCTCACATTACTGACTTAATCAAACTCACCATCGCCATAATGGAAACCTCCTGGCTCCTCCTCATCCTCACCACCCTCCTCCTCTCCTTCCTCCTCTCCTTCCTCCTCTCCCTCCCCCTCACCACCACCAAGAACCTCCCTCCGGGACCCACCACCATCCCCATAATCACCAGCTTCCTCTGGCTCCAGAAACCCTTCTCTGACATGCAGCCAATCATTCGAACATTCCAAGCCCGCTTCGGTCCAATCATCACCCTCCAAATCGGTTCCCGCCCCGCCATATTCATCTCCAGCCGCTCCCTGGCCCACCAGGCTCTCATCCAAAACGGCGTCGTCTTCGCCGACCGCCCCCCGGCCTTGGCCACCAACAGAATCATCAGCTGCAACCAGCACAATATCAGCTCCGCCGTCTACGGCCCCACGTGGCGCCTCCTCCGCCGTAACCTCACCTCCGAAATACTCCACCCTTCCCGCGTCAAATCCTACGGCGCCGCCCGCAAGTGGGTCCTCGACGTCCTCGCCAACCGCCTAACAAAATCCCAATCGGAATCCGATAAAGGAGGAGTCAAAGTCATCGATCATTTCCGGTACGGCATGTTCTGCTTGTTAGTGTTCATGTGTTTCGGAGACAAACTCGACGAGTCTCAGATCAACAAAATCGAAGAGGTCCAGCGAAAATTGTTGCTTGGATTCAGCCGCTTCAACATACTTAACTTCTGGCCTTCATTCACTAAAATCGTGCTGAAGAAAAGATGGGCGGAGTTCTTCCAGGCACGTAAGGACCAAGCAGATGTGCTCCTTCCTCTGATTCGAGCACGAAAGGGCGCCAATAAGCTAAACAAGGATGATGTATATGTGCTTTCTTATGTTGATACGCTCTGGGACCTCGAGCTTCCTGACGAGAAGAGGAAGCTGACGGAAGAGGAGATCATTAGCCTTTGTTCGGAATTTCTCGACGCCGGAACAGATTCTACTTCCACCGCGCTGCAGTGGATCATGGCCAATATTGTGAAGTATCCAGCTGTGCAGGAGAGGCTTCTGGCGGAGATTAAAGGGGTTGCGGAGGAAACAGAGGAGGAGGTGAAAGAGGAGGACTTGCATAAGATGCCTTATTTGAAAGCTGTGATATTGGAGGGTTTAAGGCGCCACCCGCCGGCTCATTTCGTGCTCCCGCATTCTGTCACGCACGACGTCGCTTTCGAAGGTCACGTGGTGCCGAAGAAAGGGACGGTGAATTTCATGGTGGCGGATATAGGGTGGGATGAAAAAGTGTGGGAGGAGCCTATGGAGTTTAAGCCGGACAGGTTTTTGAGTAAGGGAGAAGGAGAAGGGATTGATTTAACGGGGAGTAGGGAGATTAAGATGATGCCGTTTGGGATTGGGAGGAGGATTTGCCCTGGACTTGGTCTAGCTCTGCTTCATTTAGAGTATTTCGTGGCCAATTTGGTTTGGAGATTTGAATGGAGAGGTGTGGAGGGAGAGGATATTGATTTTGCGGAGAAGCAAGAGTTCACCATGGTCATGAGAAATCCATTGAAGGCTCACATTTCACCAAGAGCAATGAAATTAATGAATTAAGGGTTTTGGGTTTTAGTGTGTGACTATGAGTCAAGTTTAATTATAAAAATGTGGTTTCCTTGTTCGTTTACAAAATTACAAGCAGTATAATTGTGCCTGTTGATAGTGAAGTCTGATAATGTGGGTTTACTATATATAGTGAAATATTTACAGGTTTGTCACTCTTGCAAGTTTATTTGTTTACGTGCATTACTGCTCTAGAACTATGGGGACTATAAAACAGCTGCAGTTGTTGTTGAGGTAATGAGGTACTTTTCATCGCATGTGTTTGCTATTATATGGTTGGAGTGCGTTCTCTGCTCTATAAGAACGTATTTCAAGTGATTTGGTAATGTTTTAGGTTTCTAAATGTTAGAACGTGATAACGGCGAGTGTGAATACAAACCTGTCGTGATCACGTAGTACGACAATCCAAGACTACCAAGCATAGAAGAATTAACAAAAAACATTTCTTTGAGAGGTAAGATATGAGTTTTGAATATATAGAATATTCGAATATCAACTATAGAGTTGATACCTATTTCATCAAAAAAAAAAAAACTAATAGAGTTGATACCTATTGTGCATGAGAAACACCAGCTAGTCTAATGGGAGTGAGAGTACATGTAGATACGTAGGTATTTAGGGTTCAGCTTCCTTCAAAAATCTCCTTCTAAAGCCAATCAGCTGTCCAGGAGAGGCTTGTGGTGGAGATTAGAGGGGTTGTAGAAGAAACAGAGGAGGAGGTGAAGGAGGGGGACTTGCAGAAAATGCCTTATCTAAAAGCTGTGATCTTGGAGGGTCTAAGGACTAAGGCGTCACCCTCCGACGCATTTCGTGGTGCCACGTTCCGTCACACACGACATCGTTTTGGATGGTTATGTGGTGTCGAAGAACGGGACGGTGAATTTTATGGTGGCGGATACGGGGTGGGATGAAAAAGTGTGGGAGGAGCCTATGGAGTTTCAGCCGGAGAGGTCTTTGAGTAAGGGAGAAGGAGAGGGGATTGATTTAACGGGGAGTAGGGAGATTAAGATGATGCTGTTTGGGGTTGGGACGAGGATTTGTCCTGGACTTGGTTTAGCTATGCTTCATCTAAAGTATTTCGTGGCCAATTTGGTTTGGAGATTTGAATGGAAAACTGTGGAGGGAGAAGAGGTTGATTTTTCGGAGAAGCAATTGGTCATGTTGAATTGGTCCTGCATGCATGCATGAGTCTAGTTGAATTACTCATCAACCCCTACGTACTCAAATAGTGTTGTTCTAAGAAACTCGGCGCTTATGATTTGATTTTCTTATATTTAGAATTACAGCCGATCGAAGAAGCAGATTAATTAATTACACGTGAATATATATATATGATGAGAAACAAACTTGCAAGCCATACATCGATCTTCAACCCAAAGCTCAGAGCGCGCTAGCTAGCTAGGCAATGCTTATTGTTCTCTCAGAGCTAGCTATAGGGTAGTGAACGATGCATGGCGACTGGGAAAAGTACCGTGAAAGACGTCGTGTCGCCTCGCGATCGAGTTGGTGAAGCATTACGCCGCTCATCTGACGAAATCCGGCAAGATTGCGCGAGCTTCCTCTATCATTGGACTGTCGACGTACATTGTCAAGACTGCTGCAACATTCAATGAAGGAGCTAGCTAGCTTCCATCCACCCCCACCACAACAATGATCCTGACTGGCATTATTACATTAGATAGAGCTGCATGCTGCATCTGCCTGCATGCATGGTTCCATCGGAAGATCTTTGGTGTTGGTGCTTTCAAGAGGTCCTATGCAGTGGTACTATCGCCCCACATATTATGCACATGCAGTTAGCTGAAGTCAAGCTAGCTAGATCATTGAAATTGACCCAAATTAAGGCTGGGTACGTGGGAGGAGAATCACATCAATCGGTCGAAAGGGATCTTAGCCAAGTTGCAGGGAGGATTGTTTTTGCCCTTTGAACCTTAAACATGATAGATATCGATCATTTTAGGTTTCGATATGATCTAGTTAACGGAAGAGATGCATATATATCCGGGATATCATAACCATGAAGAAGAAGGTTAGAGAGATCGGGATTAAGCTCTGGGCAGCAACCTCACTCGAAGCTTATTCAACACCGATCAAGCTCGGCTGCTAACTTGCAGCTGGCGAGTCCACCAGTAAGAGGAAGCTTAGTATCAAGGTCTATTGTCCTCTGACAAGAAGAAAAGACGTCGTCGGCGCCGGACGGTAGAGAATGGAGAGACGTCCGCACTTTTAAGGGCTGTGCGGACGTCATATTCTGAACGGTCATATATATATATATATATATATTTTCATCCGTTCGCCACCGTATGGCGCCGGCGAGGGCGCGTCTCCACCCCAGCCGACTTCAGCAGCTTCCCCGACCACTTTCCATCCCGGTGAGTCCGCCGAATTTCAGTTTTCCGGCCAGATTGACTTTGTTTGAAGTTTTGGGTGATCTGGCCGGAAAATTGGAATTCGGCGGACTCACCGGGGATGGAAAGTGGTCGGGGAAGCTGCTGGCTGGAGTCCGCTGGGATGGAGGCGCGCCCTCGCGCGGCGCCGTACTGTGGCAAACGGACGAAAATACGCACTGTAAAACGGTGCGGATGTCTGTAGCAGAGACGGATTGTATATATATATATATACAACGCTTCTCAGCTGCGGACGTCGGTATTTATTCTTACGGTGCGGATTTCCACTTTACACTCACTTTTCAATAGAATTTTCATATTTCCACCGTATAGTATTTAGATATTAATGTATAGATCTTCTTTGCAAAATTTTAGCCAATTTGGTTATCATTAAGACACTCAAAACTGCGTTTTTCTGTTATAAACATGAACGGTTCAACAAAATTATGTTCATCCACAGAAAAACGCAGTTTGAGTGCCATAATAATAACCAAATTGGCTGAAATTTTGCAAAGATGATCTATACATTAGTATCTAATTACTAGATGGTGGAGATGTGAAAATTCGATTAAAAAGTGAGTGTAAAGTGGAATTCCGCACCGTAAGAATAAATGCAGACCTCCGCACCTGAGAAAAAAAAAAAATTATATATATATATATATATCTAGAGAGAAAATTCGCTCTGAAATCAAAGTGTGAAGTTCTTTATTTCACTCACTTTTTAGTCATATTTTCACATCTCCACCGTTCAGTTTGTAGAACCTAATACATATATCACTTCTGCAAAGTTTCATCTAATTTGATGATCGTTTGAGTTTTCGTAATCATTATTTATATAAACAGTTCTGGTTAGACAAATTTATGATCCGTTCATTGATTTAATCTAATTTAGTACCCAAACGATCATCAATCTTGATGAAATTTTGTAGGAATAATCTATACATTAGTATCAATAATCTGAACAATGGAGATGTATGTGGAAATACCTAGGAGATGGGTAATTTTTTGTATGATTCATATGTGGGTAAGTACCTAGGAGATAAGTGGCTTTGATTGTCAAAATACATACTAGAACTAAAAACATCCTCACTTTAAGAGTTTAAGGAGGTCATCTCTAGATCCGAACTATATATATATATACAGCCCTTCTCAGCTGCGGAAGTCCGCACCAAAGTTTTTGGTGCGGATTTCCATTTTTGCACCACTTCCCGATCGAATTTCCTCAAACTTCCTTCTAGACATATCTAGATCATCTTGTGTAGATCATCTCTGTAAAATTTCAGCCAATTTGGTGATCGTTAAGGCCCTCAAA
>NC_020497.1:22449392-22460728 GCF_000184155.1 Fragaria vesca subsp. vesca | reverse complement strand
AGACGATGTGGAGCGGACGTGCGCAAGTGCGCACGGACCTCCGATCGCCACAGTCCGACGCTGATGACGGTGCGCCTCCCCACCAACGGGATTCCAGCCGCGTTCCCGATCACTTTCCCTCCTCAGCGAGTCCGCCGAATTCCAGTTTCCGGCGAGATAATTCTAGTTTCCGTATATATCAACTTTATTTGAAATTTTGGAATTTCTCGCCGGAAAACTAGAATTCGGCGGACTCGCCGGGGAGGGAAAGTGATCGGGGACGCTGCTGGAGTCCGTTGGGGTGGAGGCGCGCCGTCGTCGACGTCGAACGAAGCTCCATGCGCACGTGCGCTCTATATCCGGCCTATATATATATAGATGGATAACGTAAATACTTAAATAAAGGGAGCTTGCTAGGGTAATCAGTTATCATAATTAAACAAGAGAGAGAGTTGGAGAATAAGATGGAAAACCGATAGTGAGAAAAGAGAGAGGCTTCACCGTCTACACTACACTGATGAGATTGTTCCCCAATACGATGCTTGATTAAAGCTTTCCCCCTCATTCAAGCAGTTGGTTGTTTTGGAAATAGCTGAGAGAGAACATCAACACCAAAGTGAATCACAGATGCAATCTCCAAAGGATGACATGGTGGCATGTGTGATGGCATTGGAGGCTGCTTTGCTTCCATGCTTGCCTGCTAGAGAGCTTCAAGCAATAGACCGTTCACCGCACCTGTCTCATCAGATTGATGTCGAGAGACATACCAGAGATTTTATGGAAGCTGCCAAAAAGCTACAGCTCTATTTTATTAGTCTGCAACGTGAAGAGCTGCCTACGAATGCTGAAAACTACGAAAGGTGATTGCAGTAATGGAAGAGGAGTTGAAGGTAAAGAATGAGATTATCAAGAAGAATGAAAGGTTAAACCAAGGATGAAAAAAGGAGCTGAAAGGCCAATTTGAAAGACACAACGCCGAGCTCGAGAAAGTATATATAGTTGATATGTAGTATGTCATCTGGGTAGATCATGTGGTAGCTTAGCTAACGAATGCTTATTTTCCATCCTATTTCGGTATTTCCTGCAATTTGAAAGGGGTAAACTGAAATTAATCCATAAATTTATGACCACACTTGCATAAAAATCAGCTAGACAATTATGTTTGGCTTTGTTGGAAGCTGGTTTCTCATCGCTTCTGTTAGATATCAAGCAAGATATTTCATGCTTTCTTACTTAAGTCGTAAACAAAAGTTACAGCCAAATCTAAACAAGTAAAGTGAAAATTAAAGAAAAGTGATCAACATAATTAGTTATTACAGACCCGTGTAATTTTTTTTTAAAAACTTTTTATTATAAACTCACGTACCTTACATACATCGGTGAGATTTGAATCCATGACCTTAACATTGTTGGTTAACCTACATAACCAACCAAGCCACAGCTCACTGACATAGACCCATGAATGTTCGATCAAGTTAAACTGTGATTAACAGAGAGCTAGATCAATTGTTTAGAAAGTACCATAATGTATATTATTTCATCTCTATCTCCATCTCAGTACTTTTCCACACACCATGCCACCGTTTGATGCAGCTATTTGGTTTTGGACTTGTGTTTCTTGTCTTTCACATGCTTTTCCAATCCATTCGTGTTCACAAAACTGTCTCCACAATGATCACATTTGAAGGTCTTGACATGTTTCTTCTTGTTAAGGCTCATATGGTTTCGCAGAGCAGATTGCATCAACTCCACCTCCTTGCTTTTTCTTATGACAGTTGACATGAGCCTCAAATTGCCTCTTTATCTCAAAAAAAATATGTGCAATCACCATAATCACAGGTGTAGATCATGATTTCCTATCAATTAAAAAATCAAAAGTGTGATTAAGCAACCATTAGTGACAACATATTCCCAACCATATATAATGCACACATGTGGAACATAAACCCTTAGTAACACCCTCTAATCCACCAAGTGATGCAATATTGCTTACTAAATTGTGAAGATTTTGATGGTTTTATTGATTCATTTGTTTTGATCTATTTGTATGCCACGTATGACAAGAAGAATATATATAACTCTTACTTGCATAAGATGGAGCCAAAGGAAAGGCTTCAATTGTTCAAAGCATATGTACTTAAAGAACGATATTTTGATTCCATAGTTGATGGTAGTGTAGCTATTTTTCATACAACATTCCCGTTTTGTCTAATTCCAGTGATTTACATGTACATCTCATTCAATGAGATGGTGGAAATGCTCAATCAAGTACGAATTAATTTGGGGTTGTGCAATTGGAAAAACAGGCGACAACGATGATGATGGTCTAAGTTGAGGAGTTGATGATTGATGAGACAGTACGAGAGGAGGAAAGATTGAGCGATTATTTTTATTTTTTTAAAATGAAGGATTGAGGAAATTGAGGTGGGAGTTATGTCATTTCATCATACCAAAAAGTTATTTTTCAACAGTTTTTTAAAATGTAGGTTAAAAATCATTTTGGAGATAGAAAGTTGGTCATTTATCAAAATTTCTCGTGGAATATGCGAACGGTAGTGCTTCTTAGATGGCGATCGGTGATGGTGACAGAAAAAAAGTTTAAAAAATTCATAAACATAAAAAAGTTCACTAACAACAAAAAAGAACGAAAAACGAAGAGTTTTCCAAACAAATTATAAATAAATAGGATAAAACATATGTATGAGTAAAACTTTTTTGTTTTAGTCCTTACTCATGTTCATCTTTCATCTTTCTCCATTTCCTCTAAGTTGTTGTTTTCACGCAAAAAGTTTAATAAGTTTTAAAAAGTCTAGCTGTTCAAAACGTTCATTGACAATAAAAAAGAACGAAAAATGAAAAGTGTTCAAAACAAATTATATATAAATAAGATAAAACATATGCTATGAGTAAAACTCTTTTCTTTTGTACTTACTAGCCAAATAGATCAAACCAAGAAAATGAGCCAACTCTTTTGGAATATGCTTCTCTCTATACTTGAGTATGACTACATTCATTATTATCGAAAATCAAATAAAGATTTGAACATACGAAATCTTTTCTGAAGTGTTGGGTTACATTTTTCTATAACTCAAGAACACCTACATAGTTATTTTTATACGCATGTGTTCTCAACGGGCTGTTATAGATTTGCTTAAAGCAATCATCTATCTCAGCAACTTCACTTATCCAATCATAACAAGTGGGTGTCCTCTCTGTTAATTTTTGTTTCTAATCTTTTAACTTAGATTTCAATTGCATCAAACAATCGGCGGGAAAGAAAAACTTTTCCTCTAGTGGCATCAACCAAGGGTGATAAACCAATTGTTCAAATTGTTTCATGACAACAAAAAAGAACACCCACATAAGTATTTTCATACGGAGTTACTCTTAAGGTGCTGAAATAGATTTGTTTAAAGCAATCATCCATATTATTAACTTCTCTTAACCAATCAAAACCATAGGGTGTCATATTTCTGAATGTTTTTTTTTTTTTTCCAATCATTCGGATTATATTTCAATTGCACCTCGGTACATGAAATATTCAGCTATGGCTGCTTCTGTATAAGGAGCAAGCTATTGTAATGTAGCCGGAAAATCCGTCGTTTCAAACAATTTGCCGGAAAGAAAAACTTTTCCATTAGTAGCATCAATCAAGGATAATAAAACAACTGTTCAAAAAGTTTACTAACAACAAAAAAGAACGAAAAACGAAGAATGTTCAATACAAATAATATATAAATAGGATAAAACAAATGTTATGAGCAAAAATTGAACCAACAACAGTAGAACCAATTTAATTTGTTTGTGTCATATGTGGTCTTAAAAACAATCCAATCACTTAATGTATGTTCTGGGGTTATAATGGCTAGACCCTGGCAGAGATGCATATGAACATTCGAGGTAAACATATGTACATAATTCTGACTTGGCTAGTGGGTAAAGCTTCTGTTTGATTTTAAGCCAAAAAAATAAATAAATAAAATAAAATGTTATGAGCAAAACTCTTATATTTTGTCCTTATCTGCTTAACTTTAAATTCATCAAATCAAGAAAATGAATCAACTCTTTTAGAAAATCTTTCACTCCTTGTCTTAGTCGTTCAACTAAATCTCTAAATTGATCTCTTAAGTTACGGGCTTGTATATTGCCTTCAATATTCTTCACAACTCGTGTTTATTGTTCCTTCCAATTGTTGTCATATATCTTCGTCGCCTAAGTTACTAATACATATTTCTCTCCTCCAATCGTACAATCTTTAAAATCATATCTCTACATAAAATAAAACTTTTAATTAAGAAGAATCATCATCATACCATAATCAAAATAGATAAATTATCAATTTAACCGAAGTATTTTCTGATATATAGCATGAAAACAACCATTATCTCACACAAGAGCAATTTGGCAGCGGCGTTTCACAGCACAACAACGCAAGACTCCTGAGAGAAATTTGCTACAGCACAGTAAGCCCAAGGCTATTGAAAGAAAATCTGCTACAACATAGTAAGTTGGAACTAAGCTCCGCTGATAAAAAATCTGCCTTTACTGAAACTAGGGATGCAAATTCTGAAGTCCATGAAACTCTTCAGTATGGGAATTTAACTGTGGTGAAAGAGGAGATTGAGGCTGAGAGGGTGTAACACCTTGACCTAGGTGTTAGAAGAATAACCGAATAAAATAAATAAGGAAATCCTAAATTTTTTTATTTATTTGCGGCTGCACCCAAAACTTGATCGGGCTGCCTACGTACCCTTTTAAAGGGATCAAGCCGCTCGTAGTTCAACATTTTGTTCTACTTCTCTATTTTCACTAACAACATCTCATTTACCACCATAAGTCCAAAATCAAAACCATACTTACGGACTCTTAAGAACCATTTCATGATACACCCCAATTTAAAATGTTTTATTCTATACCTATTTAATCAAATCAACCCGGCCATACAAAGCCTCATGCATGAACAAAACTATACCAATTTATTATCATTCCAATATAAAGTTTCAGGAGAATAATTAAACTCATCAACTTAACCAAATCTCACACTTAACTCGCAAAACAACCTACTCAAGTGCCAAAGAGTGTGTATATGTATGCACACATATATATATATATATATATATATATATATATATATACCCAATCAAAATTTCGTTAGAATAATATAAAACTCAACTTATGCCAATCATCAAACATGCATTCTTTCACTTTGAACCTAAATTTACTAAACATTCTAACTTAGATTTACTATGGACACCCATTAGATATACTATGGACACCCATTTCGACTAAAACCAATCCCAAATCCATACATAACACTCCAATATCCACTTCAATGCATAAGCACAATCCAACAACTGTCTAACAATAAAATTCCTATACCCGGTTATCAATTTTAACCTTTAATATCGTTAGTCTTCGGAAAATCCGAAACCTAAGCAACATTACTCCAAAAATTGCTAACTTTCCACCAATGGGTTTCTCTCATTTTTAGCAATTTAATAAGCATGAAAAACTTTCTAAAATGTGGCAGCACCGCCGCCAACTCCGCCGGCGGTCAAACTCCGGCCACCTCCAATCGTCACCAAAATTTGACAGAACCTTCCTCTCAACATTTCGAACAACTTTCTAGAAGAAGTCGAAGACCAATTCTAAGCCTAAACAGGTCAATCGAATCAAAATATAAAAATTCTCAATTTCAAACCCAACCTACCATTCAATTCGTCGATTCTCCTCACACACAATGAATCGAGCTACCAATTTATAAGAAAATGCTGTACTAATCAAACCCAACCTAATCATATAAAGAACTCACCAATTGGTGGCCTGAGGAGGGAGAAAACCGGCCAAAACAGCGACGAACACAGTCGCACCTTCTCGCCGTGATTTCTCCCAAACGGTGGCGAGAGAGACGCTGCCACCACTCTAGATCGATAGGTCTCCTCTTTAGCTTCCTGCTGATACCCGGATCGCCGCCCAATTCGGCCTAACTACGACGCACGAGGCGGAGAACGGTGGCGGGAGAGAGAGAATCACGTGGGAGGAGAGAGAGAGAGATGAGGTAAGTTTCTGACTTTTTACCTTCCACCTTTGGTAAGTTTCTCTTTTTTATACCCTATACCGAAACAGTAACTTTCCATTTTTAGACCATAACTTTCTCATACGAACTCCGATTTGAGCGTGCCACGTGTCCACGAACTCGTATTAACGTCCTCTACGACTTCTATGAAGGAAGTTTTCCCAAATTATCGACTTAACGAAAAGTCAACTTTTTGGGTCCTTTACGGTAAAACGGTTACAAGAAACAATAATTGAAAATTTACTGTAAACTTCATAAATTCAAAGAACATAGCTCGTCGCTCCGGAAAATAATTCGGGCGTACCGGTATAAACGTGTACAACGACTTCGGAGTTTTAAATCCACTATTTACCTTTTTCAGAAAAACTCGAAAACAAACTCGAACAATCACTATTTAAATCTCTGAGCGCGAATAAAGAAAATCCACAGAAATTCATAAACCCAAACAGTAACCTTTTAGGTACGGGTATTACAGAGGGGGGCCCAGCTAGAGGGCACTGTGGAGGGCAAGTTTCAGGAGGACTTGGGGAAGCTTGAAGAGATCCATGAGAGAGAGATTGCTGAGCTCAAGAAGGTTCAGGAAGAGTTGGATGATAAACTTGAAAAAACCCATGAGAAGCAGACCTAGAAGCTCGAGAAGCAACAGAGTGAGGATAGAGCTAAGTTGAAGGAGAGGTATTTAGAGCTCGAGGCGGATGATGAATATGAGGACGCTGAATCCCAACTCCAGATTGACTAAGCAGAGGATACTGATATACTTGAGACTAAGCAGACTGTGGATGTTGAGAATATGGAAAAGGCTCATGCTCGAGCCATGTCTAACCTGAAGAAGCGCTAGGACCAGAAGATTGCTACTCTTGAGAAGAAGTTCATTTAGAAAGTTAATTTTGCAATGTGTCCTCTTTACTTGAACAATAGAAACAGAAGATGACAGAGTTTTTGTTAAGTATGTAATGGAATTGAGTTATAGTCTAAACTAATTAAGTTCTACTTCTTAGTTCAGACTATAACTCAATTCAGGTATCAAAAAAAAAAAAAACCATTATCTCACACATGAAGCTTCTCAGATGGCGATCGGTGGTGGTGACGGCAAAAAAATTCAAAAAGTTCATTGACAATAAAAAAAACGAAAAACGAAGAGTGTTCAAACCAAATTATATATAAATAAGATAAAACATATGTAATGAGTATAACTTTTTTTTCCTTACCTGCTTAACTCCAAATTGATCAAAGCAAGAAAATGAGACAACTCTTTTGGAATATCATTCTCTCTTTGTTTTAGTCATTCCTCCATAAATTTCGACTTCAACAAGAATCACAACACCTTTAACTGAATGAGCTTCTTTTTGTTGTTCAACCTCAAGCTAGGAAAAGTGAAAACAATGGAATCATGATTGCGCAACGATGCTAAGAGAAAGAGAACAAAAGTACCCTTCAGAAATTGTACTGTATTCCAAAATTCCTTTGGTTTTTTTTTTCAAGTTTCCACTAGTTTTTCTCTTGAGTGCTAGTAGAACTGGTTGTCATTCTATGTTTAGCATGTTCCACTATATTATGTCTGTTGTAGTTGAGGTGGGAAACAAAGTTAGAGGGCACTTGTGACATGATATTTTTCGCTCCATGATCTGTTCAGTATGCAAATACAATGTTCAAATAGCAAACTAATTTAATATAATTTCACCTTTGCAGCATAAATAATACCTTTTCAGTATTAAACTGGTTGTTGATTGAAAACTTAAAAGCTTATTAGGGGCCTCAGTAAAGCACAACCATTTATTGACATCAACAGTTCATGAACTGTAGCACTCTTGATGAACTAGTAATTCCCGATCTATTTAGGTTTTAGGTTTTAGGTTTGTGTTTGTCTAAATAAATGAACCAACAAATATCTATTTTCTCAGCAACTTCGTTGTTGTAGATTTTCTTAAAGCAAACATCCATCTTAATTAGCAACTTGACTTGATGCAGCGGAAATAGATAACGTTGGAATCCACTAACGGCGACTTGAATCCACAAGTTTGGTTTTCTCGAATCCACGAGAGAATCTGTAATCCATAAGAGAATTGAGATAAACTCAAAGGTTTTATTAATATCAAAGCTTAAAAACCCATGGATTTTAGAAAACCAAATCCAAAACAAACTATTAAAAATAATTGTTGAAAACAAGTAAATCTGTATTTTGAAGGCTTAAACGGACTCGAAAGGCTTAAAAAGCCCATACATCGTGGCAAAGCGACGAGTTTGTCTCGTTGGCCCGTTTCGCTTCCAGAAAGGTATCATAATGGTCAATCGGACACCGAACGCCAAATCTGGAGCAAACCAGGTTTGGACTTGTTTCGATCGATCTGTTCTTCAACCTCTAACACCATCTGTTCTATATCGTAACTTTTCCAATCAAAATCAATGGGTGTCATCTTTCTTAATTTTAGTTTCCAATCACTCACATTAAACCTCAAATGCATCCAACAATCAAATGGAAAGAAAAACCTTTCCGTAAGTGGCATTAACCAAGGGTGATAAACGAAAAGTTTAAAAAGTTCACTGACAACAAAAAGAATGAAAAACGAAGAGTATTCAATAGAAAATATATAAAAAGGATAAAACATATGTTATGGTTTTGACTGTAGGCTCAGGGATTTGGAGAAACATTGGAAACGTATCTAGTAATGTAGATACCATATTTGGGGTGTTTCATAACGGATTTCTTCATTGGATTTGCAAGTGTAAACAGTCTCCTTTTTGTCGTTATATACATGCTTTTGATGTTGAAAGTGAGCGTTTTGAGAGTTCACCAATGCCTGCTTGTGGTGATGAAACTCTTGCTAAGCTAGAAGTGTTGAATGGTTCACTTTTTGTAACTTGTTTCTCGTTGCAAAAGTTACAAGTTTGGCTAAGGAAGGAAGACGGGGGCAAGAAGTTTTGGACCATAGAGCTTAAAATTTATGATCGAGAGGTGTTTGGGTTATCCATCAGGCTATCATTGAAGTCTTGAAACTTGTAAAGATGGGAAAAGCTGCAGAAAAGGCTTTATTGTTATGTGACTTTGAATTAAGCCTTTATACCCCTACAACAAGCTCCTTTGTGATGGTCTAAATTGATGGGATACCTTACGAGGCTAGGAAGGCTGTGGAAGGTGTCCATATTCCAAGCATTCTTTCATCTAAAGACATTATCAGGGATTACATCTCTAAAGTGTGTATGTGTTGAGCATTATGGTTCTTACTATTGGTTTTCAACATATAGCACTGTTGTGTTTGCCAAAATTAACTAAATATTTCTTCGACTTTGCAGCATCTAGAGAAAGTAGCTCAAACATCTGATATAAAAAATACCTGCAAAAAAAACAAAAAAAGGAAGAAACATAAAATTTGCTTCCACGAGGATGACGTAGGAGGGAGAGGACCCCTTCTTATTTTGTTTTGGTTTTTCATACAATAACTAATGACGTAATGTTCTTTTCTTTTTAGGAAAATATCCACCTGTTTTTAATTACTTGATTGGATTGATCAACTCACCTATATTCTTTTGGTAGGTTATATATGGAGATCGAGCTAGGGAGATTAAGATGATGTCGTTTGGGGTTGGGAGGAGGATTTGCCCTGGACTTGGTTTAGCTCTGCTTCATCTCGAGTATTTCGTGGCCAACTTGGTGTGGAAGTTCGAGTGGAGAGGTGTGGAGGGAGGGGAAGTTGACTTGGCGAAGAAGCAAGAGTTCACTATGGTCATGAGAAATCCATTGAAGGCTCACATTTCTCCCAGAGTTATGTAATGAGATTAGGGTTCTGGGTTTTAGTGTGTGACTACGTACGAGTGTCTGGTATCCTTCTATTTAATTATGAACGTAATGCATGTAATTAAACGTTGGTTTAATCACAGGCAGTATTATTGTGCCCATTGTCCATTGATACTTTGATAGTGAAGTGTATCTGATAGTGTAGGGGTTGCAATATAGTGTGAAATATTTACAGCTTTGTCACTCTTGCAATTTTACTTGTTTACGTACAATATATTGAAAGGTAGGGAAGAAAAGAAAGAAATCGAGAGAAAACACTTGTATATTGATATTGTGTTCTTGCCGAATACATGAGTAGAAGTCTTGCATTTTATATACAAGAGAAGACCAGTGTATTAAAACTAAAAACTGAGTAATTATATTTTTACCCTAACATATATTATTGCTCTAGAACTATTGGGACTAAGAAATACCGCCTGCGGTTGTTGTTGAGGTCATTTTCATCACATGTGTTTGCTTTAGTGGTTAAATCGAGTGCCTTCCTGTTGTCATTCTTCTCAAAATTTGAAGGAGGCATGTGTTTTTGATTGCTCTTATATGTGTAGTCATCTAACCTTCTTTGGTTGAAGTGCCGTCTTGTTGTAATTTTTCTTAAAATGTGAAGAATGTGTTTTTGATTACTCGTATATGTGTAGTCATCTAGCCTTATTTGGTTTTCTAAACGTTATAACGTGAAAATAATCTCAATTATTATTACGACGAGTGTGACTACAAATTGCCCGTGATCCTTTTTTTTTTTAAATTAAAAATGCTCAAGTTAGTTATAACGTGAAAAAAAGCTCGTGATCCTACAGTAACATTCCAATTATCAACCATAACTTTCTTTAAGATGTATGACATATATCTAAGTTTCCAAAAGAGATAAATTTAGTAATATAGCGTAATGCAATGAATATTTGTAATATTACTAACTTGAGCTACAGACCCAAAAAAAACTAACTCTAGAGCTGAGATTTAAAGAACAAATTGCTGACTGTACTTTCTAATCATCTTGATTTTTACACCGAGTCTATATAGCCTTGTACGTAACGATGCTAATCTCTTCTTCTTCCTCAAGTAAAAATTGGATCAACCCCAACAAACAAATCCCTTCTTCTTGCCAAAGTAAAAACGGTTTAACCACAACAAACAAATCCCTTCTTCTCGCCAACGTAAAAATGGATTTAACCACAACAGAATTTGTCTTCTTTCTCAACCAAAAAATCGTTTCCAATCAACATCACCATACACACGTCTCCAAACACAACCCTTCTCGGATGGCCCTTTCTTGCTCTCCACTCCACTCCACTCTTATAAACCAGACCTCACCTTTTCTCACATTCTCATACTAAGAAACCAATCCACCATGGAAACCTGGCTCCTCATTCTCACCACCCTCCTCATCTCTCTCCTCATCAGACCCCTTCTCTCCCTCCTCCTCAAACCCAAGAACAACCTCCCGCCGGGACCCACAAACTTCCCCATCATCACCAGCTCCCTCTGGCTCCT